>NC_056725.1:207493585-207793585 GCF_019279795.1 Protopterus annectens | reverse complement strand
CAAGCGACATGCATTCAATATGCAGACAATTCAACCCTTATTTGTTCTGCTCCTTCCACTACAGAACTGATCTCACTTACCCAAAACATATTTAATACTGTTGAAACATGGTTCTCAAAACGGTTCCTCCTACTTAATGCCAAAAAAAAAACTTCTCCTTTTCACCCCCACCACTCGTACCCCCCCATTACATTTCTCCATCTCCTCTAACACTAACACTATCATCTCACCTGACTCTACAACAAAACTGCTAGGTATAACTATCGACAATAATCTCTCCATCGATCAACACATTAATTACACCATCAAATTAGTTAACAGAAAAATAGGATCCCTATATCGAATTAAACCTTTTCTAACCCCAGCAACTAGAACCAAAATAGCACAATCCCATCTCTTATCTACACTACTATATGCCTCCTCTATTTATACCAACCTTAAGAAAAGCAATCTAGCTAAATTAGCAACCTGCTACAACAATATTGCCCGCTTCGCCACTGGTAACCCCTTCAGAACCCACCATTGTCTTAACTTAAAACTTCTAGGCTGGCTTGAATTCCAAAACTACTTGCTTATCCCTCAACTCTCTACTGCCCATAGTATACTCTATCAACCTGACAACACCCCAATTCTTTCTCAACTGATAATCCCCTATAACAATCTCAACTCCCTACGCTCTTCTCATAAACTAATGGCCAAAGCAATTAAGTCAAACAACTTTGCCGGTGACTGTCTTTTCACTAATACAGTAGGTAGAAATTGGAATCTTCTACCTAGTGACATAACTCTGACTACATCTTTGCCTCTTTTCAAACAGAAAATTAAACTGTACTTCCAAAACCACTGGCTCTGTTGATGCAGTACACCTGACTAATTTATCTTATTTATTACTCTCTTACTCCTCTCCTCCTTTCCTCTCCACTCCATCTCCTGTTCTGATTCTACCACTATTAGAACTATAAGTATTATACATTCTCTGTAAAATTGTTGGAATTGAAGAACAGTACATTTCTTTTTTTTCAGAAAACTTGTTACATTACTGTTGAATATCTCTTTTGCAGCGTTATTATTCCTTAGATGTATTTTTTTAGCAATATATTTCTTATATAATGTAATAGTAGAAAGTGGAGCTTTTCTCCTTGGGCCTCTGCTTAAAATGGACTTGTTATCCAGCCAGACTAGCCCGGTCAACAAATGTAAAATAAAAAATCATCTCCCCAGACACCTATACAAAGCTATTAGGAGTAAACATTGACAATAAACTCAGATTTGATATACATATCAACCAAGCCATTAAGTCAGTCAACAAGAAACTTGGGACCCTATATAGAATTAAAGCCTTCCTTACCCCGAATGCCAGGGCAGCCACAGCCCGTTCACACCTTCTCTCTACCCTACTATATGCCTCTCCTGTCCTCACTCACCTTAACAAATCTGATCTGGCCAAGCTCTCATCCTGCTATAATCACATTGCCAGGTTCGTTACAGGCCTACCCTACAGAACACACCACTGTACTAACCTGAAAAAGCTTGGATGGATAGAATTCCCACACCTTCTTCACCAGTCCCAACTCATAGAGGCCTTCAAAATCCTTAAACAACCTGAGAATACCCCAGCACTAAAAAACTTAATGACTCCCTACTCCAGTCTAAGCTGCCTTCGCTCAGCAAACAGACTCCTTGTCCAAACAACTAAATCTCTCAACCTAGGTGGTGACGCGCTATTTGCCAACACCACTGGTAAAATATGGAACTCTCTCCCAAATAACATCACGCTTGCAACTTCCCTAAGTCAACAATTCAAAAATAGTCTAAAACTCCACTTCAAGTCACACTGGCTATGTCCTTGCTCAAACCCAGACTAGCTCTGTGCCATTAACTAAAACATAAACAACTAGCTAAGATGATAAGTACTTTGTATACTGTGATAAAGAAATATGTATCCTGTCTAACTCTATGTCATTATACTGCCTACCGGCCTTGCTAATATGTTATTAATGTTACATTTGTAGTAATCTCAGAAATAGTAATGGCAGTCTTGTACTTGTATGTAAATAGCCTATGTTTTTGTTTAGTTCTTTCAGCTCATTTACTGTACCTAATTATCAATGTAACTCTGTTGGAGCTTTTCTCCCTGGGCCTCCGCTGAAAAAGGACATGTATCCAGTCGGACCATCCTGGTTAACAAATGCAAAATAAATAAAATAATAATAATAAATAAATAATTTAGTGACTACAAGCATACTGCATACTAATTTGAAAGACTCCTTTTTGAAGCATATTCCTGCTTTAAGCTTTACTGATAATGCACCTTAAAGTCTGGCATTTATACACATACATATCTGGCCAGAAGTTCTGCTACCTTATTCATATACCTTCTTCCTCGAGTGGATGGAATATACAGCATTATTTGACATAAAATGGCCAGAACACAGGCTTGAATCTTACTATCAGTATTGCACCAAATTTATCATACATTTTTTTCTGCAGTCTTTATTTGTGTCCTTTTTGCACTCAAATGGACTCAGGTTAGAACACGCATGCAGGGAATAAAAGAATAGTGAACACTTATTTGTTTGAAAAGCAGTACATATCACAGCACCATCACCCTTTAAGATGCATTGATTACTGTTGCTTCAAGTCTGGCATGTACAACATGGATAGCTATGTCAGACATAAATAACCCATATACCCTCATCATTACTTGAGTGCAACCTACAGCATATTTCACACAATGAGCAGAGCAGAACAGTGACTGTTAATCTGGCTAGACCCCAACATCGTCTGTCATTTGGATGCTATACTACAAAGTACTACATGTTTACTTGATTTAACTTGGTTTACCATTTCAGGTAGGCAGTGACTCATTACTAAACATATTACATTTCCCAGGTATGTCATACTTGACTGTCACAACTGCAAACTCTGTAAATAATTTATATTGACAGTATGTTATGCATTAGGATATTACTGTGATATTTCCCTACTTACCACACTCACAACTCATCCTGGCCAGCTGCTCAGCATGGGACTGTACATTGCAGTCCACTCTTCTGCAGCTGTTGTAAGAGAAGCAAACCATTATGCATACCAGTTTTGCACAGATTCAACTTGAACATTTCCAAAGTAATGCCAAATATACTTACATATCTGTGGGGTCTGCTCAGCCCAGGCTTCTTGGACCCAGGTTTCCAAGGTTCCCCTCTTTCTCCACTTCATGTCCTCACAGTGGTGACGGCACTGCTAACAGGTACAGGGAATACCAGTTGGACTGGTAAGTTCCCTAGCCAAATGATCCCAGGCCTCAGCCTTACATTTTGAGCTCTGGTAATCACCCTACAGCCTAACCAGGAGTCCAACAAACACTCTGGACTCCTGCACACCCCACCTCTGAGCCTGAAAGCACGCTCCTTCTCCAACACCACCAGGCATATCAGCAGCTAAATGAAGACTCCAATGAATGGTGTGAAATTCCCAGCTATTGTCCTTAATATAAGCTGCACTCCCCCTTACACGTCATAATGTAACATTCAAAAAAGCGCTACATTGCTTAGTATCATGCAAACTCGCACAACTGTGTTTAAGTGGAGCTTAGCAAAGAGCAAGCAGGAATAGGCCATTGACCATGTTTAAGTGGTGCTTAGCATCACACAGCTTTTCTAAATGTAACATTTTATTTTGAATTAACCTGATATTTCAGTCACCTGACACATTTTTACAGCAATAAATGTAAAAGGTATGACTGCTTTGGACTTGAACACAGGACCTACTACACTGTAGGTTGTGACTCAACCTATCTAGCCACTTGGAGAGTACAGACAAGTGCTATATCTTAACGTATACTACTAAGGTGCCTGTTGGCTTTGCTGACTACCGTGCCATGCCATGCAAATAAAGCAGAAATTAAAAAAAATAATAATACAATTGATTACATCTAGTTTCTATTTTTAGATATATGGCAGTCTCTGCCATATATGTATAAGAGCAGCTCAGCATCCCTAAGCACCATACCATGTCTCACAAACAGGCACATTAAAAAAAATAAAAATAAAATAAAAAAAAAACAGTGCAAAAATATTTAAACCATAGCAAAGTACATTAGAAAGATTATTGTCCTGTGCTTACCATCTGTCCAGAATTTTTCTGGACAGACCACAAATATGGAACAGCATCTACACTGCTGCTTGGATGGATTCAATACCCATGTTACTGTGATCTCCCTTGGCAGCGCACCATAATTAATATGTATGGAGTGCTGCTGAGGAGGAACAATGGCCATGTACATGGATAGATTCCATGTAGGCTCTACGCAGAGCCTACACTGGCTTTATTGAATCCTGGGATTACTGATTCTAAAAATACCATAACAGTTAGTTTATATGTTAGAAAGACACACAAGGATGCACTAATAATATTTCAGAGAAAAGTACATATGAACATAGGCAATGTAACTAATGTACAATATTCAGATGTCTAGAATAGATTAACAAAACTATAAATTACATTTGTATCACTAATAAACAAGGCAATTTGGTAATATGTAATCTGTTAGGTAGCTATTAATAAAGATGCTGTAAGCACAGTTTTCTGTAGCATGTGATGAGGTACTAAATCACACAATGACAGTTACATTGTATGTGTATATATTTCTTGTGTACTGCATGAGGTGGCTTGTTCTAGAGTTTTTCAATGTGTACCGGTTAAACAAACTCTACATATTTGTTCCTAGTTTGGGGGCTTTCTGTTCTGTATAGAAGTTTGAAATATTTTTTTTCACAATGTGCCACAGCAGAGCATTAGCCAAAAATTGTACATTTTGAATTATATAAGACTATGAGAAAATGTCAGTTGAATTAGAGAACAGTTGATGGTTAGACTCCAGCCATCTACTGCCACAAAGATAGGATAGGTTCCTGACCCAGAGATTCCCCAGACTCTGGTATAGACTGCCCATACATGTCAAGCAGAGTGCCTCTTTGGCCCTCTTCAAAAGGAACCTTGACGATTGGATGGGTAATAGGAAATTCACCCTGGGGATTATGTCAGTCACCCTGCTAGACAGGGGTCCAGGGAAGTAAATATTGTGGGAAGAAATAGCCAGGGAATTTATGGTTAAGCTTGTATAGGCTCTAGGGCTGATAGCCGAGTACCAACCTATGAACCTATGATTAACTCTCTCATTTTGTCCTTCTTAGTTCTGCATTACTTTTCGTACATTCCACCACTCCCATTCAAACAATCCTGCAATTGTGGGAGAAGAGTAAACACAAAAAAAGAAAAACAGTTAAGGAAAACAGAGACATCAAAAGGGGAGAATTAAAAGGGGGAGAAGTCAGGGTGTTGTTGTTCAGTGTCAGATGCCTTGATAATCAAATTATTCAAATACATGAAGTGTGTATAGCTGCAGGATACTAATGCTGCAGTCATAGCAAGTGTGAGGCTACAGATAGTGTTACATGGACTCAAAAATACATCGAAAGGAAAGGAAAAGTAGGACACTGTGAGCTTTGGAAGATTGCATCAGGGAACAGCTTTAGGAGAGGTTGCAGAGGAGGATGAATTGATGAAGTAAGGAGGGATGATGGCAGACAGAAAAAATACATCGAAAGGAAAGGAAAAGTAGGACACTGTGAGCTTTGGAAGATAGCATCAGGGAACAGCTTTAGGAGAGGTTGCAGAGGAGGATGAATTAATGAAGTAAGGAGGGATGATGGCAGACAGAAAAACAGAATTATAAGGTAAACAAAGATGAAAATAACCACAGTGAGAGCCTTAAACTTGCAGTAACAACCTGTGAAATTGCTACCTTTATTTTAAGGGGAAACACAGCTGTAATGGAAACCAGGTGTGAGTATAAAATGAGCAGCCCATATGGAATTTCAGTATTCTTTGCTTATTCTTCCCCGGATTCGAGAGAATGAAAAGGTTAGAACTAAGGGAGATGAGAAACAGCAACTCCTATGGCAGGGGTGGGAAAAGCAAATAGTTCTGAGATATGAGAGTACAGGAGGGTAGATTTCAACATTCTGTTCAATGAAAAGGAATACTGTTGTGGGGAAAAGGAGAACTATGGAGTGCATTAAACTACTGAGGCAAAAAAAATGAATGAATTGATAAGGAACAAAATGAAAATGTGTGGTAAACTCTAATAGCCATAATTTCTGGAGAATGAAAAAGGGCTATTAGGAGAAAGGGAAGAATATAGAGAAATTATGTGGTACAAATTTAAAAGCAAAATATCCAGAAGGTGTACCAGTACGTTTACATGTCAGAACAGCCCTAACTCAGAGAAGGACTGGTTAAAGATATGAACGATAGAACGAAAGGAAAAAGATTGTCATAAAATGAAGTTGCTAATGGAAGGGAATATGAAGCACCAAGAAACATGAAACCAGGCTGATATACTAAATGTATTTCTTACCTCAGCATTTATAAGTAAATAAATATTAATGCTAGTTTGTAAGGACAGAAGAGGATGGCAGTGAAAGTGGAACACACAAGAGTGACTGGGGAACAGGAGGTGAAATAAGGCAGGAATTCTGTGAAAATAAGGTACCACGGTCAGAATATTTAATTCCATATGACTTTAATCACCATCATCATCCTCCTCCTCCAACTCTTACAACCAATCTCAGGCACTTCATCTCTATCACATCTAGCTTCCTCAACTGCTCTGCCTTTACTGCCCAGGTTTCTGTACCATATAGTAGTACTGATCACACCACTGTTTTATAGACCTTAATTTTAAGCTTCTTTGGCATTCTTCTGTCATGTACTACACCTGACGCTCTGTGCCAGTTGGCTGCAGCAGCTCTAATTCTAGCTTTGACCTCCTACTTCAGACTTCCCTTCTTCTCAACCACCCCTCCTACATACTCAAAGCTGTTAACCTGTTCCAGTGTTTTCCTTCTATGCAATTATCAGCTTCTTCTGATTTCCCCTATTTACTGCCATTACTACTGTCTTATCTGTACTCAGTGTTATCCAGTGTGCCTTCAATTTTGTATTCCATTCCCCTATCCTTTGCTGAAGTTCTTGCCCAGAGGCTGCCTGCAATGCCACATCATCTACATACAGCAACTTTGTTGATCTGTCCCCTCTATCCTGTATAATGTAGTCTCCCATCATCAGTATGAACATCTGTGGGCTCAGAGCTGAAGGCTGGTGCACCCCCACTCCCACTGGAAACCCTCTCTGTGAGACCGAACACTGTTCGTATTTGAGTCATTGGGTCCTTGTGCATAGCCTGTACTAATTCTACCAATGTTTCTGGGACTTTGAACTTCTGCAGAACTACTCAAATCAGCTTTCTTGGGACATTGTCATATGTTCTCTCCAAGTCTAAGAATGCCCAGTTAGACTCTTTTGTCATTTCTAGCTTCTTCTCAACTATCTGTCTCACTGCAAACACTGGTGGGTCAGTTGTGCTGCATCCTGATTTGAATCCAAACTACTTATCTCCCATCTCTCATTTTACTGTCTACTACTCTGCATATTCGTTCATCAATCACTCTCTCTAGAATTTTCATGCAATATGGCAGGAGTTTGATACTTCTGTACTGCCCACAGCTGTGAATGTCCTGTTTGTTCTTGAACACTGGCACTAGTATGCTTATTCTCCAGTCATCTAGGACACACCTTTCTCTCCATACTGCTATAAGTACCCTCAGGAGCTATTTTTCCCATGTCTCACCCAGCATCTTTATCATATTTGCTGCGACCTCATCTAAGCTTGCTGCTTTCCCTGACAATATTTTCCTTAGTGCTGTCCTTACTTCTTCTATGACGGACCCCCTCCTCTTTTCTCATCATAGACTGTGTTTGGGGCAGTGCAGCTTCTGTGGGATTTTGTTTATTCAGAAGCTGCTGGAAGTACTGCTTTCATCTGCCTTTGATGTCTTGTGGACTGGTTTTCAGGCTGTTGCTTACATTCCTTATGAAGGGTGTTTGAATATCTTCTTTACCTTTTTGACTTTGTCTTGCAACCCGATATAGTTTCTTTGTGCCACCTACTGAGTCACCTTCCAGAAGCTGGTAGAGTGCCTCTGATGCCTTGTTTTTTGCTATTGCAACTCCTTTCTTAGCCCCCTTTTTTAGACAGCCAGTATTCCTTCCTAGCCCAGTCAGTCTTTTCTGTTTCCCACAATTCCTGTATGCCTTCTTTCATTTGATGACTTCCTGGACTTCTGCATTCCACCACCAGCTTTACTTATGTATCTTATGTCAATACCGGGCTCGACTACATATCTGTTACACATGCTGTTTTGAGGCGCTGCCATTCTTCTTCAACTCCACCTATTTCCACTTTTCGTGAGATGCTAAACCCCTAAGTAATTCCTTGAACTGTTGTGCTTTCTATGGCATTAAGCCAGTTGCTTGGATGACACAAGCATATATTGCATTTGTTCAAGCATGAAAGCTTGAGTTTTAAGTTGCACACAGTGTTGATCAAGATACATAAAGGTAAGGTGTTATTGTTCATACACATCTCCTTAGTAGATGGTCTGATCTTGCAGCCTGTCAGAGAAAGTGACAGACAGACTTTGCACTGCGAGTCACTGATCACCCTTTCTACAAAGTGTAGTGCCCTCAGATTGAAGTTTAGGTTTAATATCCCCTCATATGGCGGTTCAAGAGATTAGCCTCCAGCTAAAAATGATTTATAAGTAATGTTGAACTTGCTTGCCTTGCTCATTAGCTTGAGTATGTCTATTACAAGTTTCTGGGTACCCATGCTTTGCGATATGAGGCATTGTTGTTGCGCTCTGAGTTTTGGGGCTATGAGGAAGCATAATGGAATGCTTCCCTGTATGCTGAGAAAACTGACAAGTCAGTTTGGTGAAGCTCTACCATATATTGACAAGTTGCAATGCTCAAAGCTTCAACTGAGTGCAAAACACTGAAAAAAATGTCTTCTCTTACATTAGTGTATTAGCTTTATGGTCTCATAACAGCAGAGGAAATTAAAATATCTACAAATCTTTGAATGAATCACTTCTGGCATACTAATAGAAATTATGCTGGTTCTAAATGAAAATCATGGATCAGTGAGTCTCAGCTCATGGAAGTCAAGCAGTTGCAACATTGTCCATTTCACATGTGACGAAAGGTAAGGAAGCCAACAAAGCCATTTGGTAAGCATGCAGGTAACTGCGTAGTCTGATGTACGTCAGAGGAGAGTGCTACAGTGGTGGTCATCTTATACAGCAGAGGATTCTGCAAGGTGTTTGATCAGCCTTACTTCCTTCATAGAAAAGGTTATGGGAAGGTTTCTATGAGGTAAATTGGTGAAAGTTTGGAGAGCAAGTGTCTAGAAGATTGGTGTCAAGATGGATTCACAGTACAGAAGTCTTGTAAGTCAAACCTTATCTAGTTGTATTGCCAGATCACTTCCAAGAGGGAAACTCATTAGAAGCAGTGGATTTATATATCAATAAGACCTTCAAAGTCATGCAACAAAATAGGTGGGTAAAAAAACAGGGGAGTATGAGAATACAACTTAAAACATGTGGTTATTTGAAAAAAAATGGAAAGTTAGGCTATCGCAGTTATTGGAAACTAAGAAGCATAAAGCTTATGACTGCTGCAGTGTGGCAGTGCTCACTTCTTTATGTCTGTATCATATGTCATGTGGAGTTAGAGAATATTGTCAACATGTCATTGATGCCACCAAGACTAATGTAGATGTTAAGGATGATGGAAAAAACCTCTACCATGACCTAATGGAGTTTGCAGAATGATGAAATAGATTGCAGCTGGGATTTTGTGCAAGACAGGCTCAGATTTAATCAACTTGATTATGACAATCAGAGGATGATAAATGTGCTATTAGGTGACAAATACGGAGCTGAGTAGGACAACAAAGATATCCATATTATAATTATCCCAATGATGTAGAACACAATGCAGTGTGATAGTCCAGCAAAGAAAAACAGAATGCTAGGGTGCACTCCCTGAATTTTTGTCTTACAGGTCACTGTCATTCTTCCATTTCTCAAGCATTGGTAAGACCTTTCTAGAATAATATGCTAATTTTTTTGTGAAGACCAATGATCTGGTTGATAGTGCAGTACAATGGGGAGTTATAGAGATGGTAAGGATCGGGGAAACATGAGATTCAAGGAAAGAATCAGAGCCCTCAGAATGTTCACAGTAAAGGAGAAAAGGGAAAAAGGAATTGTAAATATACCACATTAACTGGAGGCAAAGTGGTGTCATATAAATAAAGGGGAAGGCCAGCAAGAAGATAGAGGCACAAGTGGAACTGATGTAGAGGACATTTTAAGACCAACATCAGGAAATATTGCTTCATTGACAATAGTGTAATGTCCTCACTGATCAGGTCAGACCACAAAGCTGTCTCCTTTGAAGCAGTAATGAAATCCAATGCCCCAACAAACCATGAAACCTGCAAGAATTATACTAAGGCAAACTTCCTTTTATTTAGTGAAAAAAAAAAATTCCTCCCTCCTCTAAACCATAGAACACCTATGCCTATGTGGAATTGTTCATGAAAACCTTGTATAATCATTTTAATAGCTGCATTGAGGCAGACGTACCTACCGGGGAAAAGCACATGCAAAACTGAAAAAAACCAATCAGATGCTCATAAGCCTAGTACTTATTATACAGCAGGAACTTCTTATTGTAACATTTGTTAATGTCTGTTATGTACTTCACAGATAAAGATTCTAGTTGTCTACTGATGTACTATGTTCTTCATCTGTAAATATGTTGTAAGTAGTTGCTGTGTTAAATTGTTAATCGCTATGTAATCCAATGTAACTACTGTCTATTTTAACTGTGGAGCTTTTCTCCCCAGGCCTCCGCTGAAAATGGACCTATGCCCAATCGGACACTCCCAGTCAACAAATGTAAATAAATAAATAAACAATCCACTGATGTGGAATCCCAGAAACAAACAAAAAGAGAAAGAAAGAAAGAAAATTATGGCAAAAAGTAGGATGTGCCACGTCCAGCAACCATTCATCAATCTTAACAAGCAAATCAGGGGACCAATCAAGTCCATCAAAGGTAAGTTTGAGGTAAAAATGGACTCCTAGCCCAAGGGCAATCAAAAAGCTTTCTTCAACTTTGTCTACAACTTCAAAGGCAATGCACAGCAGTGTGCTGAGCTAGTTGTAAATGGAGCCACCTATACTGAGACGGAAGATATAGCAAATCTACTGGTTGACAAATTTAACTCCAGTTTTACCCTGCCAGACAGTACTCAGCAAATGCCCTCAACCATAATTCCCCCAATTATCTCTGGGGAACAGATCCTCAATGCACTCTCTAAGCCAATAACACTGCATCAGCAGGCCCCAATAATATCCCAAGATCCTCACTGATAGCATGAAATATGACTTATCAGGACCGCTAGAATTACTATTTAACCATAGTTTCTTGACAGGCTTTGTGCCAAGAGAATAGAGGATTGCAACTGTCATCCTTCTGCACAAGGGTGGGACATCTACTCGCCTGGGAAGCTACAGAACCATTAGTCAGACTAAGCTCATATTCAAAGCCATGGAAAAAAATTATCATGGAAATAATAAACAATTATATAGGAAACCTTTAGTCACTGGATCCAATGCAGTTTGGTTTTGTCAAGGGCAAGTCATACCTATTCAACGTGATCAACTTATTCGAGATGGTCATCATAGCAATTGATGAGGGAAGAACAGTGCATGCTACCTACCTTTACATGGTTAAAGCTTTCAACACAATACGCCACTCGGACATTGTTGACAAACTCATGAAATTAGGTAGAAATCCGTCATCTGCTGCATGGCAAGCTGCCTCATAGATAGGACCCAAGATGTTTGGATAGGGGAGACTATCTACACAAAGAGGATAGTCACTAGTGGAGTCTCTCACTGCTCGGTGCTGGGGCTGATCCTTTTTGATATCTGTTTCTCTGAGGTCAAGGCCAAATAGGGGACTCTGGCTGACCAAGTTTGCAGATGATTAAAAAATGAGTGTAGTCATAACATCCCCCAGTGACAGAAATATATTCCAAGAAGGCTTGGCACACACAAATAATTGGTGCTACAGTCACTGTCTACAACTAAGTGCAAAAAAATTCATAATAGTATCCTGTGAGAAGAGGGCTACCCCTAGAAGCTACCACGTTGACAATATATCCCTAAGAGGAGGTCCACTGGTCAGGGATCTGGGAATGCATGGGCAGCCTGGCCTTTGACCATCACACATCAATGGTGGTAAGTAAATCATTCTATGCTATGCAACAGATAAGAAAGATATAGCACCTAGGTCCAAAGATGTCACTGTTCCACTGTACTCAGCTCTCATTAGACCAATCATTGAGTGCATCACTCCCTTTTGTATGTATATGACCAGGCATATACAACAACTGTAGCATTCACAGAGGTTCATCACAAAAAGAATACAAGGCATAAACAGCATGTCCTACACAGATCACTTCAAAGCCTTGACCCTATACTTGGTTTCCTGCAGACTGCTGAGAGATGATCTATGCCTGACTTACAAAGCATCCTCTGATTCTGGTCTGATGGGCCCGTTACTGAAACAGAAAACAAATAGCATCAGAATTACCCCATCTCTGGGCTTAAATCTAGCCACAACATAAGGGATGGGTATGTGTCCCAGAGACTACCTCTTATCTGGAACAGGTTTCTCATCCATGTCAAGCAGAGCTCTTGCCTAACCTAATTCAAGCATAATGTGGACCAGTGGATGAGGAATCAGAAATGTATCCCTGGTCTGGCACTTATGTCTCTAATAGATGCAGGCAGCCTGAAAATGCTTGACCACCCATGCCCAAGTCTACATATATATCATAAAACATTCCTAAAGTATCAACTTGCCAGATATACTTGGGAAGCAAGGTTTGGCTTAAAAAGGTCCTCAGCCATTAACCTAGTAATAACCTATGAACCTATAATAAGGCTTAATCAATAGCAATAAAAAAGTGAAGGGGAAGAAACAAGAATGTAATGTGTTAAAGAAAATATATCACCTGAAATTACATCTGAAATGGTCACCTATACCCACTGTAAGTTCAGAAATACCAATTTCACAGAGCAAAATTAGATATCAGAAAACCTAACTTGTGCAATCATAAATAGCCTATTATTCCATGTTATGCGCATTCTTAATAGAACATCAAAACTGGTTGTCTCTGATATCAGGAATCAGGCTATTTTTGTTCTAATCTGCAATGAAATATGTCCCACATACCCCAATATTTAGAGATCAGTAAGCCTCACAAGCGTATTATGCAAGGTGGCAGAGGGAATCATGATGGAAATTATTCAGATACATATGAGAAACTTCATTCTCCCTGACCTAACCCTGTATGACTTTTGTTAATAGTCCATCTTACCTCTTAGCCTCATACATTTTTTGTAGAATGTGATCTGCACCCAGGATGAAGGTTTATCTGCCCATGCAGCTTACCTTGATCTGTTGAAAGCATTCAACACTATATCTCAAGAAGAAATAATACATTATCTCAGGGATCTGAAGGTAAATGAAGCCATAATACATTAGGTCTATGACTGACTGCATTGTCTAATACAGCAGGTAAGAATAAGATGACCCCTATCCACACCATTCCTTGACAACAGTAGAGCTCCTTGAGGCTGAGTCCTGGAGGCAGTCTGTTTTACCTGACCCTGGTGGGTGGATAACCAAATAAACTGATGCCTGTGAATTTGGTAGTATTGTCCCTAACCTGCTTATACTACTACCCTTCAAACAGCACTTAACATTACATAGGAATGATGCAGGAGAAATGAGCTTGGCTTCAATATGAAAAAATACTGCCTTCTTGCATTTGGCAACCAATACTCCACTACAGTTTTATATACTTTTGAAGGCAGCAACTAAAAGATGAAAAACTAATAACAGACTTCAAAGTCCTTGTAGATTATTTTATTTATTTACTTATTTGACATTTGTTGACTGGGTTAGTCTGAATGGACAGCAGCCCTTTTTCAGCAAAGGCCTGAGGAAAAAAGCTCCAAAAAGTACAAGTGACAAAAGTAATCACACAACAGAGTTATAACTAAAATTATAATAATTACAACATATCTGAGATGGTTGTTGAAACTACATGCAAGAAAATGGTCATTAAATTGAAAACATAATATACTATGACGTTTCATACAATAGTAAGCAGAATGCAGAAAATATAGATAAGTTTGTAGAACAGAAATTAACAAACATATAAACAGGAGATAAGCCCAGGGCAAGATTCAATTTCCAAGACTACAGATGTGGAAGCTGTAGGAACTATTGATTATTGCGGAGACTTTATTAGAAGCAGAGGCAAAGAGAGGTGGGAGAAAATGTTGCTGCAATAGTATTATAGGAGAGGGGGGTTGAAAGCCTTGCCATAAAGGTAATTGCTCCCCTTTATGCAGATCTTATCAAACCAATTATAAAATACTATACCTTGTTCTGTAACTTACTAGCATGCCAACTGGTACAGCTGGAGAAGATACTAAGATTCTTCACAAAGAGAATAGAAGGGCTTCAAGGTTTGTCTTATAGCAAAAGATTATAACAACTTTTATAGTGAAAGAGTACAGCAACTTTCCCTTCTCTACTTGTCTTTTCTGTTCTTTGTATCTTAGCATGTTCTTGGAAGAGATCGACATCTGACATACAGAGCATCAAGCAATATCTTATTATTTCAAACTCTTTGCATGGCATACCCTGTGCTGACATGAATGCAAAAAGGTACTCAGCTTGAGAAATAATTAAAATCTAGCATACCATGAAATGTGACTTCATAATTCAAAGAATTACCACCTGTTCTGTCAATTAAACTCAGTCCATTAATTCATACTTTCAGGAAGGAATTGGAAAATGGATGACTAATGGGCAACCACAAGTTCCAGGATTGGGTCCTGGTCATCAAATTGATTGATGACCAACCAATAGGCTTTGATCTTATTCACCTGATTTATGAACCTGTGCATGGGGAATGTGAATGTGGAATAAAATGCTGAAAGTGATAGCTCAAGCAATAAACAGACATGTCTAAAGATGATTGACACAGGTGGGAGAAAAGCTAGGAAAGGGGAAGTTTAGTATATAATGATATCTGTATCACTTGGGAGACTTAATGGATTATTATCTAATTCCTCCAGGGTCTTTGATTGTTTATGATCATTTTCACAATGGAAAGACACTGCTCTGCTATATGATGGGATGGTGGAATGAGTTCTGAAACATGTCTCTTTGTTACACTGTTCCTCTACAAAATTGAATATTTTGGGTTAGCCGTTCTATGAATAAAATGTTTTCAGATAGGAATGCACAGTGCTGGAGAGACGGGGGGAGAGAAAGGCTTGTTTTATTTGCCAAACCCCAAGTTGTGCAACCTTACAGTTAGTATTCTTAAGTTGAGGAAGGATGGGGGTGAAGACCTTCCCCAGTGTTCAGGGCTATTATGCCCACTGTTTTAGGTCCTTTGTAAAGTATGTAATAGACATCCCTGTGTGAACATTCAGCATTCATATTCAGACTGCCTAATTTCTATTACACAGCTAAAATAACTGCAGCTGTCTTGGGTACCCTGTCTGTTTCAGCTAAGATTTATATGTCAGTCATTTGAAATAAAATATGTTGGTACAAATGAAAGTCTCTCTTTCCACTTTTCAAAGGTTAAATGTGTACAAGATGTTATAGAAATGGGTAATATTTTATCAGTGCATTACATTTTTAAATATATTCTACAGTAAGATCTTGTGACATTTTGTATAGTTCATATTCTGTTCTTTGCATTCTATTAAAACATCCATCTGTGCAGTGCAGTACATAACTATTATTTTTATAAGCAAGCCTGTTTCATTTCTTCTATTAGCCTAGTCTGCAGTCTGTCGTAATTTCCCTTTAGACATATGTTTTAATGTCCTCTTACTGTATCCTATTTGCAAGGCTGATAAAGCTGATTTAAAAAGTGGCACAGTAAGTCACAATTTGTTGTTAATGGGATTCAGAGTAGTTTGATAAGTAAGGATCAAGATTTTACCCCAGATGGGATTCCTTTCATTCTAGAATAAGAGCTTGCAGATATAATAGCTGCAGCACTTGTTATGTATTGTAATATTCTGTGCCAGTTTAATTTAAACAGATTGAAATGTACATTAGAGAAAGTAGGCACCATGACTCAGAAAATTTAAAATGTTAAACCAGATGTGCATTAGTTTGTAAACTGGTATTAATGTGAGTCACTGAAAAAAGATTTAAGAACATTATTAACCTTTGCAAAAGACATATTTTTAAATCACTATTGTTTAATAGAAAATATGTCTGTAAAATATGCTATCACTTTATTGTTAGTGCTGGTACCAACAGATTATGCATACATCAAGAACAATGACCTTTCCTGAAAATGCAATTTTAGGATTTGAAGGTTCCAAGTTCAGAAGCAAAGTCTGAAGTCACTCCCAACAATGACAGCAACAGTAATAATAAAAGATAAATAAGACAGAAGTCATAGTGTGAGGTTTGAGGAGATTAATTAGTCACTGTTGCTACTGCTGTACCATTTCAAAAATGTTTAAAATTTTAATCAATAAATTAGCTGGTCTTATTTAGTCCTTTTACAGTCATGACCCAAGCTATGGGCAGGGTAACACACCGTATGTACATATTGTCAGTTTACTGTGCCTGCCCCAGGCAGGATCCCACTGAGAGTCCAAGGACAGTAACTGTGACGTGCAGAATAGTGAGAGTAACAGTATGAATAGGGGATATAAATATATTCTAATTACTGTAAGGTACACCATTACTCCAATAGGGGATATTAATATATTTAACTTACTGTAAGGTACACCAGTACTCCAATAGGGGATTTAAATAGATTCAACTTACTGTAAGGTACACCAGTACTCCAACAGGGGATATAAATATATTCTACTTACTGTAAGGTACACCATTACTCCAATAGGGGATATCAATATATTCAACTTACTGTAAGGTTCACCAGTACTCCAATAGGGGATTTAAATAGATTCAACTTACTGTAAGGTACACCAGTACTCCAACAGGGGATATAAATATATTCTACTTACTGTAAGGCACACCAGTACTCCAATAGGGGATATAAATAGATTCTACTTACTGTAAGGTACACCAGTACTCTAATAGGGGATATAAATATATTCTACTTACTGTAAGGTACCCCAGTACTACAATAGGGGATATAAATCGATTCTACTTACTGTAAGGTACACCAGTACTCCAACAGGGGATATACATAGATTCTACTTACTGTAAGGTACACCAGTACTCCAATAGGGGATATAAATAGATTCTACTTACTGTAGGGTACACCAGTACTCCAAAAGGGGATATAAATATATTCTACTTATTGTAAGGTACACCAGTACTCCAATAGGGGATATAAATAGATTCTACTTACTGTAAGGTACACCAGTACTCTAGTAGGGGATATAAATAGATTCAACTTACTGTAAGGTACACCAGTACTCCAATAGGGAATTTAAATATATTCTACTTACTGTAAGGTACACAAGTACTCCAGTAGGGGATATAAATATATTCTACTTACTGTAAGGTACACCGGTACTCCAATAGGGGACATGAATATATTCTACTTACTGTAAGGTACACCATTACTCCAATAGGGGATATAAATAGATTCTACTTACTGTAAGGTACACCAGTACTCCAATAGGGGATATAAATAGATTTAACTTACTGTAAGGTACACCAGTACTCCAATAAGGGATATAAATGTATTCTACTTACTGTAAGATACACCAGTACTCCAAAAGGGGATATAGATATATTCTACTTACTGTAATGTACACCAGTACTCCAATAGGGGATATAAATAGATTCAACTTACTGTAAAGTACACCAGTACTCCAATAGGGGATATAAATATATTCTACTTACTCTAAGGTACACCAGTACTCCAATAGGGGATATAAATATATTCTACTTACTGTAAGATACACCAGTACTCCAATAAGGGATATAAATATATTCTACTTACTGTAAGGTACACCAGTACTCCAATAGGGGATATACATAGATTCTACTTACTGTAAGGTACACAAGTGCTCCAACAGGGGATATAAATAGATTCTACTTATTGTAAGGTACACCAGTACTCCAATAGGGGATATAAATAGATTCTACTTACTGTAAGGTACACCAATACTAAAATAGGGGATATAAATAGATTTAACTTACTGTAAGGTACACCAGTACTCCAATAAGGGATATAAATAGATTCTACTTACTGTAAGGTACACCAGTACTCCAATAGGGGATATAAATAGATTCTACTTACTGTAAGGTACACCAGTGCTCCAATAGGGGATATAAATCGATTCTACTTACTGTAAGGTACACCAGTACTCCAATAGGGGATATAAATAGATTCTACTTACTGTAAGGTACACCAGTACTCCAATAGGGGATATAAATAGATTCTACTTACTGTAAGCTACACCAGTACTCCAATAGAGGATATAAATATATTCTACTTACTGTAAGGTACACCAGTACTCCAACAGGGGATATAAATAGATTCTACTTACTGTAAGGTACACCAGTACTCCAACAGGGTATATAAATATATTCTACTTACTGTAAGGTACACCAGTACTCCAATAGAGGATATAAATAGATTATACTTACTGTTAGGTACACCAGTACTCCAACAGGGGATATAAATAGATTCTACTTACTGTAAGGTACACCAGTACGTCAATAGGGGATATACATATATTATATTTACTGTAAGGTACACCAGTACTCCAGTAGGGGATATTAATAGATTCTATTTACTGTAAGGTACACCAGTAGTCCAATAGGGGATATAAATATATTCTACTTACTGTAAGGTACACCAGTACTCCAATAGGGCATATAAATAGATTCTACTTACTGTAACATACACCAGTACTCCAATAGGGGATATAAATATATTCTACTTACTGTAAAGTACACCAGTAGTCCAACAGGGGATATAAATAGATTCTACTTACTGTAAGGTACACCAGTACTCCAACAGGGTATATAAATAGATTTTACTTACTGTAAGGTACACATAACTCCAATAGGGGATATAAATAGATTCTGCTTACTGTAAGGTACACCAGTACTCCAAAGTAGAGCAGTCTCGGAATTAGTCAGTGTATGTAGTATGGCATGTCGTTGTGCATGGAGTCTAAACCCCTGCAAAAGGATTTAATGGAATTACAGTGAGGTTTAAATTCACTCTGTTTCTGTATGAATCACACTTTATGTTTTGTAGTTGTATGGTGTGCAGTTTTGGATCTTCCATTTCCTATAATCAACTATGATGCATTTGGGAAGCAGGATAAAAGCAAATGATTCACAGAAAATACTCCCCAAACACATGAATAATAAACAACCTGCACAGAGACAGCGACCAGAGGTCAGGACTGCACCCCAGATCTTGGAGCTGTGAAGGAGTGAAGGAGACTTCATGTTCATATTCATATTTATATCTGAGTATGAGTAGAGGAAAAAGTTTCATGACAGTAATTTGTGTTTTATACACGTCCCAGACTGAAGCAAGACCATTCATATATAAAACTATATATACATATACATATATGTATATATATATATATATATATATATATATATATATATAGGTGAGTGCGTGTGTGCTTGTATGTACAGCTAAACATTCAAATAAAATTTTGACAAACTGAACACATTATAGGTGCAAAGCTTTACTATATTTAATGTAAGTCATAAATTTACTACATGATATATTCCTAGTATTGCATTACACCATACTTAGATACTAATTTCTCAAATATAACTTTGATAATGTATGAGGGACCATAATGTACTAACATCGACCAAGCAAATTTTATTTATTTTAGCACGTAAGTCACAACAGATAGAAATGGGATGCTCCTCAGAAATAACCTGGGAAATGCAGCAGTAATGCATTGTATGACACATTTCATCAGAAGAAAATACAAAAGGAAATAAAATACATATTTTATGAAGCATAGCTAGTTTTCCCAATATGCAGTTGCACAATTATAAGACTAGGGAAAGCTTATTAATTACAAGCATCTGTTGAGTGTGCAGGCATGAAACGAGCTTAGTAACATGTGGAGTATAACATGACAAGTTTAACACACTAAGTGTGGGTATGAAAGGGGAGTTAGTGCAGTGAGTGGCTGAAAGAAAATGACAAGTTGCAGTTTAGCAGATACAAACTCCAGCTCAATCCCCAGGAGTTAGCATTGTTGATAAAAAGGTATGAGGAAACTGCACTGTAAATGACTGTGCCACTAAACTGTGCTGCAGGCAAATGAGGAAAGAGATCACTGTTCTGAAAGAGCAGTGCAGGATGACAGATGATGGAGTAAGCCAGGAAGGAACGAGGAAACAAAGACAGGAGGTGATATAACTGGCATAAAAGCAAAGAGGTCACATGACAGCAATGTGAAACACCAAAAAGGCAGGGAAGAGCAGGAGAGAAGAAGATTAATGGGTAGAATGGAAACACCAGGGAAGAGGAGAGAAGGAAAACAAGGACAAGCCGAGGATATAATTCAGAAGACAGTGTAAAGCAAAGAGGCATTAACAATAAGAAGAATAATGTGAACAGAGAGGGCTAGAAGCATGAGATAATTAAAGGTCACAGGATCAGGAAGGAGGTCAGCATTGCTGAAGCTTAAAAGTGGGACAGCCGAACTGGAAATAGTAATTGACAGCAAGGCTGCAGTGGTCAGTATAACTGAAATATATGCCAGTTATAACAGAGAGAATAGGGGATGGTCATCTAGTGGTGCATTATGGGTAGGGAATTAAAGGAGCTTGAAGCCAGAGAGTAAGTTTTGCTGGCTCATATCCATCAAGCAGCCTAAAGAACTTGGAGCAGTGGGTAGCACACTCACCTTTGTTGCTGGAAGACTAGAAGGATATGGGTTCTATTCCCACTCCAGGTGATTGAATTGCTGATCCACATTACGTAGGTACTGCTCTCCTGAATATGTCATTCTTCAGATGAGATGTTAAACATATTGGTAATATCTCAAAACAACAGTCTAGTCACTAGTATACTCCAAATACAACAATATTCCAAAAAAGACTCAAACTCAGTCTCAGGAAAGAAACAGGAGCCAATAATCCAATAAATAATTAGTCGTTTATTGATAAAGTTCTAGCATCTCGGTGTAACACCACCTTTACAGAATCTAACAAACATTTACCATCCTTCCCTTATATACTATGTATAAAAGTATTTATACAATTAGCAAATTAATCAATTAAAATCACTTAAGACCATAATTAATATTTAAAGTAAACATTTCCAACACAATTCATTATTAAGCCCAAAAGGGGTTAATGTGTTCTATTTTAAAATGTAAATTGCTTCTTTATACTCAAGTTTATCCTTCAGTAATTGTTCATCTTCATATTTTAAATTTATTTGTTCCAAAACAGTACCTTGAAATAACACAAAATCATTACTGTGTACTTTTTTAAAGTGAGCAGAAATAACTTTCTCTTCTCTCCTCTCTGATTTTTGATATCCCTTATGTGTTCCATAAACCTAACACTAAATAATCTTTTCTCCCAGATGTAAAAAAGGTTGCAGGGACATTTTAGAGCATAGATAACTCCCTTACTAGTGCATGAAAATCTATCTTTTGGTGTGCATTTTTTACCATTTATAAAAGGAAATTACCACCTGCTTGCAAATTGAACAATTACCACACAAGCTGGTTCCCATTGGACTGAGTGATTTTCGTACGCACATTTCTGGAAATATAAACTTTCCATGAACCAGTCTGTCTTGCAAACTCCTACCCTTTTTAAATGACATTGGACTTGATTTAATATCCTCTTTACCAGATGGTGAATTTTTACGACTATCAAAACTTTGTAATAATGAAGAAATTCTAAATGAAGAAATCAAAAGAACAGCTGAAATGTTTCTGAGGAGAGGGTATGACCCGGTAGTTGTGAGAGAGGCTCACTGTAGAGTGATATGTAAAGACAACTATAGTAAGAAAAATAACAACGATATAAATACAATGAAGAATTTTACCAGAAATAAATTATCAAAACAGAATAGGATTTCAATGCAGAATAAAATGTATTTTGTATCTTTATACAATATTGGTAGTAGTGAAATAACCAGTATGGTTAGATGGTATTGGGATTTTTTGAAAAAGGATAAAGTATTACAGGAAATACTACCAGACTATCTTTTTATGTCATTTAAAAAGGGTAGGAGTTTGCAAGACAGACTGGTTCATGGAAAGTTTATATTTCCAGAAATGTGCGTACGAAAATCACTCAGTCCAATGGGAACCAGCTTGTGTCGTAATTGTTCAATTTGCAAGCAGGTGGTAATTTCCTTTTATAAATGGTAAAAAATGCACACCAAAAGATAGATTTTCATGCACTAGTAAGGGAGTTATCTATGCTCTAAGATGTCCCTGCAACCTTTTTTACATCTGGGAGAAAAGATTATTTAGGGTTAGGTTTATGGAACACATAAGGGATATCAAAAATCAGAGAGAAGAGAAAGTTATTTCTGCTCACTTTAAAAAAGTACACAGTAATGATTTTTTATTACTTCAAGGTACTGTTTTGGAACAAATAAATTTAAAATATGAAGATGAACAATTACTGAAGGATAAACTTGAGTATAAAGAAGCAATTTACATTTTAAAATATAATACATTAACCCCTTTTTGGCTTAATAATGAATTCTGTTGGAAATGTTTACTTTAAATATTAATTATGGTCTTAAGTGATTTTAATTGATTAATTTGCTAATTGAATAAATACTTTTATACATAGTATATAAGGGAAGGATGGTAAATGTTTGTTAGATTCTGTAAAGGTGGTGTTACACTGAGGCGCTAGAACTTTATCAATAAACGACAAATGATTTATTGGATTATTGGTTCCTGTTTCTTTCCTGAGACTGGGTTTGAGTCTTTTTTGGAATATTGTTGTATATTGGTAATATCTGTCTGGACTTCAGTAGATCTTGAACTCAGAGCCTTTGACTCATTCACACATGGCAGGCTTCTTGCAAAACTGTGTGGTATAGGAGTGGGAAGCAAAAAGAAGTACTGGGCCAAAGGCAGAGGCTAGAACTGAGGGAGAACTCTTAAAGACAAAGAGGTGACAAAGAAGTGAAACATTGTGCCTTTTAGGGACTGGTCCTACATCCTTCTCTATTTAATGTGCTTATTTCTGACCTTATAAAGGAAATAAATGAAAAACTGAATCAGTTATGCTACAGATGACATTAAAGTATAGAGTAGTATCTGATGGGGTATTAAACTTGGAAAGGGATATGGTCTGAGTGGTAGTTGTTCTGATACTTTTCTTCTAATTGCATGATTGTAACCCTAAAAAAGACAACAATGTAGTACAATATAGGGTTGGAAGAATAGCTTCAGAAACCTGGTTAAAGATAAGGACTTGAGGTAATTAGTTTCGAAATGATGAATTATTGGACTCACTGTGAGAGGGCAGTAGAAAATGCAGGTCAAATGTTAAGGCACATTCACAGCAGTGCACTGAATTTTCATTACTGCACTAGTTAGCCAGGCCCCCATAAAAGAACAGATCAGCCACTAAGGAATGAGGTGTGGAACCTAAAGTTTACATTAAATCTGTGAAGAAAGATCACTGATCCTAACCAGCCCCCCATACAAGAATAAGAAAGCCAACCAGGAATGAGTCATTGAACCCAAAGCCCACTGATGAAATTTATATTAAGCCTGAAACAAGGATAATATACCCAAACCAGATCTCCTGTACACGAATAGAACATCCCAAAAGAAGAGTAGTGCTGAATTTGAAAGCTTATGCTGAAGTTTACATTAAGCCTGTAAATAGGTATGACATATCCTAGCCAACCCTTCCCATGCAAGAATAGAGCTAAACTTTACATTAAACCCGAAAGAAGATTCACTCATCCCAAGCAGACCATATACAAGGGTTGAATAGCTAGATAGATGTGTAGTACTGTATGTGAGAATTCCTGCTGATGTTTACATTAAACCTGGAATAAGGGTCACTCACCCTAATTAGGTCACAAAACAAGAATAAGGTAACTTTATAGGAGTAAGACACTGAACTCAAAGGATCTTGCCGGAGTTTTCTTTAAACCAAACTCACTCACTCTAACCAGTCCCTCTACTCCTCACACAAAGACATGGCAACCAGGTTCAGTGAACCAGAAGCCACAAGCAAAAGCTTAAATTAAACCTTTACTTTCAGATACATGACTAAAGTCATGTTTACAGTTTCAACAATATGTTTTAGACTTCTCCCTGTATAGCAAAGGCCAGGGGAATTACTGTTTTTGTCAGTTATTTTTTTTCTATTCCAAACTGGAGAATATTCAACCACTTGGAGTTGCAGTGAGGAAAGTACTGTCATTTATGTACGCTGGCAGTCAGTAGATACTGAATATATGCTGCACTGACTTTAAACTTCAGAATCCTGCCCTTCAATGGTTTGAAAGGGCACGATACTAAAGGACATGAGGAAATAACAGAAGATTTTAACACAACATGGAATATACTTAACAGAATGAGCACCAGTGATTGATCATTTCTTGTATATGCTCACCTTATTCCCATATGAATGGATAAAAACAAGTAGAA
Organism: Protopterus annectens; assembly: GCF_019279795.1. Classification (NCBI taxonomy): domain Eukaryota; kingdom Metazoa; phylum Chordata; order Ceratodontiformes; family Protopteridae; genus Protopterus; species Protopterus annectens. The sequence continues at coordinate 207,768,917 of NC_056725.1, read as the reverse complement.
AAAAAAACAGATGGCCTTAAAATGAATATTAACAAAAACTACATGTCACATTTCTGTGTCTGGTACACTTGTTAGCCACCTTAGTAACCATCTGCCAACATTCACTAGCTGGGGATACCTCTACCACACTAATGAACCCTGACTAAAAAAGGGAATCTGGATAATGTAACAGAGTAAAGCTACTGGTCAGAGACCAAACTTTATAAGATGGAATACAGTATTGCATCTCTCACCAAGAGGCAAGGCCATTTTCTAACAGGAATAATAGACAGTCTGCTTGAGAACCATGTACCTTTAAGAGATATGAGCCAAAGCAATGCCTGCAACATAGATAAATCCACCTGATATATTATGGCTGGCAGGGAGAGGCTGCCTGGAAGTTATCAAAATCTAATGATGAGGAGCACCATATGAACCTATAAGTGGTGATAAAAACAAATGACAATGATATATGTGCCAGGCCAAGCAGAACTATTGTAAATTAGTTAAACAAAAGGATTAGTAATCCTTTCAAATTATGGAAGGCTATAAATAGCATGTTAGGCAAGGATCAAAACTTTAAAGTTAATTAATTTTGTCTGTTTATAAACCTGGATATAGCTAATGTTTTCAAATAATATTTTCCTAATTTTACTAAACCAAGGAGTTAACCAAAAATTTTGGACATTGCTTGCCTATCTATAGACATTAATTTATGTGATGCTAAAGTTTTAACCTATAAAAATCTATGTGGACAGTTAAAAAAAAACAGTTATATTAGCATAGACTGAACACCTCTCCCCTTTTCTTTATAAAGCAGGTTTCCAATACGGCTTTTTGTTTAATATTTCTGATCAAAACAAGCTTACTGGAGCGGGGGGGCTAATGTATGGAAGAAAATCCCCTAAAAAAGACTTCAATACAAAAAGGAGAACATGTAAAAGGTAACAGAACTAGACAATTTTAGAACTACAGCCATTCAACACTCACACTCATATACACACAGACTGTGTACTGCATACTCATGCACACATACAAACATTTAGATAGACACTCACACATCATCTCATACAGTACCAATACCTCTCTTCACCCCTCTGCCTCCATTATAATGTATAGGTGCATGTTGAAAAACACTGGCATATATGAACACATTTTCTACTCTACTGTACTCTACTTGGAGACTTGCATGGTACACATATATTTGCCATTCATACTATTCAACTGTCCTAACAGAGCAGTATGCTGGGCTGCACAAGAGGCCTGATTAGCATAGGCTCCACCCACTGACCTCTGTATTTATATGTGGCTTTGAAACCTTGATGCTCAGCAGTAAAGAGTTATGCTATTGAGCAGTACCATAACTATGAACTGCAAAAAGCTTGTGTAGTACATAAAGCGTATTGCTCTGACCTGCAGACTGTCTAGGAATCCTGGCCTTGGTCTTTCTTCCTCTGAAGTCATGACATATCAAAACATTGCAAAAGTGCCATAGGCAGAGGCATGAGAAATCATGCTGATAACTGTTGATCATAATATGCCAACATTTTAATACAAATTAATATTTCTTTATACTTTCTGAAATCATTTTGCTTAAGTCACTTCTATTGCCAAGGCAAGTGTTCTTTTAATGATCTATACAGTGGTGCTAACACTGTACTTTGGTTAGTCGTATCTGATGAAAGGAGATACTGCCAGCCCAGCTAGCTGGAATTTTGTAAATAATTGTATGTCATTTGTAAATATCAACATGATTTATAGAAGTGTGACAAAGGGAAATACTGGCAGCACAGCTATCTGAAATTTTGTAAATGGTTATGTGTCATTTGCGAATGTCAACATGCTTCATGTAAGATGCTTGTATTACAAATGTATTAGAACTGTATGTCATGTATATATCAAACTAGGTTTGTACAGACATGTGTGCTGAAAAAGGTTTTTGCAAAGTGTTTGAAATGTAACCACAGCATGCCCTACTGGAAAAGAACAGACATATGCATGCACTATTGTAACTGTTTAAATGTATATTTTAACAGTGAAAACTGGAATACAGGTGGTTGATTTCAGAAAAATAGCTGAAATTAAATTATTTATGGCTAGGCCATAAAAATATGTTATCTTTCAGTTTCAGAGCAGCAGCAGACACAATGTCAGTGCTAGAGAAGTATTCTGTATTGTCTGTAAATGTGGAGGAATGTAAATTATTTTATGACTTCCACCATCTGCCAAAATATCTGAGGTCTATGCATTTTCCCAGGGAGATGCTAAATACTGCCATATTCCAGCAGTGGATATTTCACCTTGGATAGAGTCAGATGACAAGAAATTATGCCATTCTGCAAGCTATCCCTTCAGTAATATTTGAGATATTAACTTAAGAAGTCTCTTAGTGAGAGACAACATTCCGTATTCTGTCTTGGACCTGACAAGATCCATTTACCACATCTCTGCCTTGCTCTGAGCAAGTAAGTCTAGGGAACAGTATAATTCTTTTAGATGTAAGGAATATAACAAAACATTATTTAGATGTTTTTCTTTATTTATTTGAGACTGTCCTGCAATGTTGTTTTAAATATTTCCTGTAATTTTGAACTCTGATGTCACTGTAATTATATACTATTTTCTTGTTCTTTTATTATTTATTATTAAATATATTTAAACATTTCATTACCATTTGTATTAATAGTAACATTACATATTAAGATTGGACACCCTTTGTTAAGGGCCTTAAAGTAGCTGATAAGGAGTGACTCAGGGCAGTGGAAACTACCTTATAGTCTGGGCAGAAGGGGTCATAGCCAGTAAACCTGTGCCAGCATTTCCCAGGTGTGTGTGTGTGTGTGTGTGTGTGTGTGTGTGTGTGTGTGTGTGTGTGAATATGTGTAAATCAAATCACAAAGTGTGTGTGTGTCACCTACTTGGGCAGGGACACGAGGCATTGGTTGAACAGAGAGGGTGCTGGAGGTCTTGGCTTGGTCACTCAGCTGAGATCTCAACTCAATAGCTGTGCCAGTGGGGAGTTTTATTGGGGGATCTAGAGAAAGAGGGAGAAACCAGCCTCGGACTGACTGTGCTGTGTGTTCTCTTAAGGGAAATTGCACTTGATGCAGAGAGCTACATCTGAAAATACTGTGTGTGTACTTGTCATCCTCCCAATGTATGTCCCCCTCTGTTGCCAGTGGTGAGGATTGAGGCTCCTTGATTATCGGTCCAGTGGTGGGGCGTCACAGCATAAAAATCTTTCATAATTAATCAAAACTAAGATGTGCCTTTAACTCTTTATGCATATTAAGGAGAAGGAGGGAGCTCATAAGTGGCTTTTAACTTGTCTGTACAAAAAGTCTCCATTTCTAATCCATGCATTTTTTCAAGTATTCCATCTGCAGTTAACATTCCTACATTTTGATATTTTCAGCTGTTAGTCCCTCCTCTTGCAATGTTTACAACACTTAAAATTTAAATTATTATTTAAAAAACAGATGAAGCAGTGCTCAGTGATAGTCTGTTATGCACAAAGAAAACATTTTAAGCATTCTTACCCATTTAAACTAAAATAACATACTTCACAAACTTGATTTGTTCACAGATTAACATAAGTTTTTGCAGCTGTTTTTCCATCAGAAGCTAGTCATTTACCTTATACTACAGCTCAAGCAAGTCAGGTGACCTTGCTTTCAGTAGCAAATCTAGCACACGAGGAACTGCCTGGGAGGAGACATGAAAGGTTGTGGTAATTTTACTGATATGCCTTTTCCAAAGGATGGGGTCATAAGCAGGTGTGACAATCCTAGTAGCAATATGCTTCCCATGCTTACAGATACCACGGGCAAGCACTAACAGACACTCTCAGACACTATGACTTTATTGTCTCTACATGTCAGGCATAAGAATGGGGAAATAGCTAGGGCATATAAATACAAAATCTCCGTTGTCATCCGCATGATGTTGGACTGGGTCACCACAATCTGTTCTGAGGCAATGGGGAGGTGTTGGATTAGGTTGGTGGAGGGTGGGAAGGCAGGAGTGACTCCCAGCATCTGAAACTGAGGGCAGGCAGGCATGGCAGCTAATAGTCTGCTCCATAGGGGTTAAACAATACTCCTTTTGCATTTTAGAGCTACTGTAGTCGTTCTTTTACCCAGCTCAGACAAACTTTTAACCCACCTAAATTTGACCTTCATTGTAGTATTATTGAAGCATTTTTTCTGGTAACAGACAGTGAATGATACATAATTTCAGATATAGCAGAGACTGGTGCTCCTGTAACAATCTCCATGTCAGCATTTTTATCATTTCTCATAAAGGTAGACACAAACAATTCTTTCCCTTTAGGATTACTTCCTGGAAACAATGCTGACTCAATTCACCTTCTCATAGCATTTCATCTTTCCATAGTTGGTATTTTGTCATGCAACTGTATTTTATTCTTGTCTTGAAACTATATGATAACATGCTCTTTTTATGTATCCTAAAGTTGTGGTATTTTACTTCCTTATAATTAAAAACACATGGGGATGATTTTCAGTGTTACACTGATAACAACACTTTTTACTCTCTGTCTGTAGTTTATGTACTGCACCTTAATGCACCCTGAGCTTCTTTAGCTAGTGCACATCTTTGGCTACTGTCTCCATGCTTTAATGTAATCTTGCATTCCTTTAGAAATTCAGAAAGCATTTTTCTGGCAACCTTCACTATAAATGCCACACTGATCATTCTATTTATTTGATCTGATGTTGTCAAGTTTCATTCATCCTCGATGTATGGGATATCTGACTAAGCCACTATTTCAGCTAGTGGAAGCCTACAGACTCTCAAGCTCCTCCCTACTCATGATGCTCTGGTCCCCATTTCCCTCAGATCTCATTTGCTGCTCTTCATGTTCAGATGTGGTTGCTGACTGCTCTCGAGTTTTGTTTTCAGATCAGATAAGTCTACAAAAAATCTCTTTTTCATATTACCATTTCACTTTTTCTGTGTTTTTTGTCCTGCTATATTGCTCTATTTCTCTCCTTTTTGGTGGTTCACTGTTTGTTTTCCCTCCCTATCCCCCATCCTCTATTGGGTGTATTCATATTTAAATGACTGGCTCATCACCATCCCAACCAGGCATCAACTGGTACAAGTAAGAGACCAGGTACTGTGAACTTGTTTAAATCTTGAAATCACTGTAAATCACAACAAATCGAACTTGCAACCCACCCAGAAACTGGAATTCATAGGCACAGTTTTCAATACACAATCCATGGTTGTGTCGCTTCCATTATCATGAATACAGACCATCAGAAACCAAGTCAACAGGATCATCTGCAGTACGAAGACTTCAGCCAGAATAGTTTTACAGGCTCTGTGTTCAATGTTGGCAGCCATAGTCCTAGTGCCCCTGGCAAGGTATCACACGAGGATATTACAATGGATGCTCCAGACACAATGGTCTCTTTTCAGTCACCATATATCCGCGAACACAAGAGTAACTCAAATGTGCAAGAGTAACCTTTCATGGTGGTTGCAGTCTTCCCAGTTCCAATAAGGGTGACCATTCATAATTCCTCAGCTCAAGGCTGTAGTGACCATGGATGCTTCCCAGATTGGGTGGGGGGCATTACCTGGGGAAGATGGTCCAAAGCGCTTGGTCCCCTAAAGAGGCCAATCTGCATATCAACATTTTAGAGATGAGAGTGGTGCTTCTGGCATTGCAAGAATTCCAAGACTCTCTCCCTCTTGCACAATTGCAATTCAAATAGATAATAAGTCAGTAGTTTGGTATATCAACAAATAAAGAGGAACCAAATCTTACTCCCTGTGTCGAAAACCTCTAAGAGAGTGGCAAAGGGTGATAGCCTCCAATCATTTTCTGATGGCAATGCACATTCTGGGAAAGTCCAATGTGATAGCAGACAAACTCAGAGGGTTCATCCTATTACCTCACAAGTGATTCCTTAACCACAAGGTGGCAGAAATGATTTTCTATCCGTGGGGTCAGCCATGCTGTGATCTATTTGCATCTCCCCTAAACAACAAGTGCAGCAGCTTCTTTTCCCTAGTCCGCCTGATGGGTAAGTCACCATGCAATACTCTTTTACATGATTGGCCCCCTCAATCCATTATACACCTATCCATCAATTCCCTTACTCCTCAAATTTCTACAGAAAGAAGACAGACTGAAGAGCAGAGTCATCCTCATTGCACCTTACTGGCCTCAACAAGTGTGGTTCCCCTTTCTCTTTTGCTCAGACCCCCTTTTAAAGACCCTATTCTCCCATGGGATCTAAGTTTAGTACTGCAAGCCCTCACTCAGGCACCTTTGAATCTGCAGCCAAATGTGACTTAAAATTTTTATCCTGGAAGACAGTCTTTCTGGTTGCTATAACTTTGGCTATGAAGAATATCAGAACTTCAAGCACTGTCATCAAAACTTCCTTACTTAGTCTTTCATAAGGATCGGGTTTCCTTGTGTACCAATGCTTCCTTTCTACTGAGGGTGGTGTCAGAATCTAATATTAACCAGACCATTAATCTCTCCATATTCTTTCCAAATTTCACTAACAAAGGAGAATACTTGTTACATTTACTGGATGTACACAGACAGTTACATTTTTATTTACACCGTATGAAGTACTGGTGGAAAGCAGACCAACTCTTTATATCATTTTCACATCATAGAGTGGGGAAGTTGTCCCTAAAATTTCTATAGCTAGATGGACTATAGAATGTATTTCTTTGTATACAAAAAGTTGAGTGCCACTACAGAGAGCTGTAAAAGCTCATTATACTAGATTGATGGCTACTTCTACTGTATTCCTATCTAAAGCTTCCATGGATGATATTTGTGCAGCTGCTACTTGGTCAAACCCACATACCTTTATCAATTGCTATAAATTGAATCTGGTCTCAAGGGGAAGAGTGGCCTTTGGTTCGGATGTTCTCAGGAACATCCTTCCTTAGGGTCCATCCAGGGGTCAGTTAGCTGGGGATTCTGTCCCATACATCGATGATGAATGAAAATTGACAACATCAGATAAAGAAGTTATGTTCTTACCATAATGTTCCAATTGTGTTGTCCATTTTCATTCATCCTCTACTCCCCAACCTCCTCCTCCCCGCCTATAGGAAGAAGCAAGTACATGAGGACACTTTAGACTGCTTATGGTCCTTAGTGATGGCGCTTTGTAGGGTTTCTTACTTCTTCTGCATTTTGTATATCAAGCTATATGTATTATCTGAAGGAAATGGGGACCAGAGCATCATAGTTAGGGAGATGCTCGAGAGTTCGTAGGCCTTCACGAGCTGAAATAGTGGCCGAGTATGATCCGAGGGTAGGATCTGAGTCCCATATGTCAAGGATGAATGAAAATGGACAACACAGATGGAACGTTATGGTAAGAAGATAACTTCTTTTTTCATCTCCGTTTGCATCAGATTTATAGTTCACAGCACCCTCCTTCCATTCAGCCACATACTATGTAACAGTCTAACTGGTCTTCTTGTTGCATTGGATTAAAACAAATGCTTTGCAGTCATCAGTGGTTTAGGTTTAGAATATTCCTTTAATACTTCCTTGATCTGTTTATAGGGTTTATACTTAGGTTTTTGCCTCCTTGTGTATATTTGATGGAATATAATCAACCAAAAAAAGTTTGATTCCTTCTAGGATGCAGAGTATCTATTCCTGCCAGGTTTTGGATTCAGTAATGATAAGCAATGTTTTGTTGTGTGTATTTTACCCAGCTCTGGCTTGTTTTGTCCCCTGAGCAGCAGTAGTGTGTTAAGCACCATTTTGTCACCAGACTGCAAGGTTTCATTTGGCTGGTATTATTACTGACTGCTGTCTGCATGTATAAGTGACCTTTTAAAGTTTTGTGTGGACTCACTTTTATGGAAGCTCACAGCTTATGTGTACTGTTCAGTGCAATGCAACTGCACATCCTCTGACCTGACTAATGACCAAGATGTGGCAGCACTTTATCTTTACTTCTCAAACATATTTTGTAAGGTGGACCACAGTGCTTTTTGAACTTTATGAGTAAAGGTGGTCTTAGATGTTATATGGTAGTTTAAAAAGTATCTGTCATGTAGATTGAAAGAAATTGTATGGCACATCAGAAATCTCTCTCATGCTATTCTTCGATCGAGTCTGTCACAAACTCAGTACTGAGGTCTGTACATTCTTTACTATTCACAAAAAAGATGAATAGGTACACAAGACATACAAATTTGATACAATATGCTGATGACTCCACTCTCCCTTGCAATTCTGGCAGCATGAAGGCAGTAACTCGAACTGCATAGTGAGGCTCCAGGCTTCTTGCCCACACTGCCTGAATGAAACCAAGTTATTTTTTTATGAAAAGAACACGAAAGGTCATGCACTTTGGCAAGTCATATGATGATAATATTAATAAAACACTGATTCAAGCTTTATTCAAATCATCTGGGTCAGTTAAAGTAATACCCAAGTGAAAATATATGACAATGTACTTAAACTACAAGCTTACATTTTAGGATCAGGCACAGATTCTTGGGTTCTGTTACAGTGAGCCATTCTTATACCGCAGAAAAGACCATAAGCTTGCTCTACGTATCAAAAACTATTTTATACCACCCCATACTTAAAATAATATGATGTTCTTTACAAAATCAGACCCCCAATATCCCCTAGATATATGTATTCAAATAACCAACTGCTAGGCATTACAAAGATAACCAAATAAAGTTTCACCATCATATATCACAAGTAATAAAAAGACACACCAAAAACTAGAAAGCATCTATTTAGCCAAACAGTTCCTCACAGATGCAGCTAGGACAAGCAATGCCATATCCTTCCTATTTCCAACTTTCTTTATGCCTCTCCAGTTCAAACAAACTTAAACTCTTCCATAATCCTTAAACTGCAACATTATTACAATAAGAAGCCAAATCTGTCCCACTGAACTCATCACTCCCTGACTCTTAGAATACTAAATTAGCTAGATCTCTCACTCATCCTTAATATACACAGCTATAGGTAGTCCATAAAATACTCCATAAACCTGAAGCGTGTCCAAGCCTAGCATTTGAAAAATACTGTTTGCCATAACTAAATCCAGAAGCCTGGCAGGAGAAGATACTCTGTAACTGTCTATCAAAAATGTTACTCTATACCATTTTCTCTCAGACAATCGAAATGCTACATTCTTTTAAAGTGGAACTGAACCAAAATCTTAGCCACACTTGCCTCTGCCCTTGTATGACCCCATCTCAGAGCTAAATTTATCCATATTGAATTATAGCACATCATTGCGCATATGTCTGATGTTCTGAATTCTATAATCCATAATGTAACTGTACTGTATTGTGTAGCTGTGTAGTATACGCTGGGTTCATCAATTAATTTGTTTGTTTTATTTTACTTGTACTATATTTTTATGTCCTTGCTCTAATTTTTTTCTTCTGGAGCTTTTTACCCTGGGCCTCAACACCCAGCTGGACTTTCCTAGTCAACAAATGCAATCAGTCAATAAATAAATAAATAAACCAAGATTTAGTCTACTACATTGTTCTTTTACTAATAAATCTACAGTCAAATCAGACAGTTGTTGACTACTATCCCCTGTTTAGACTAATACCACATCAATACGGAGGAATTAAATTTTTAATGACATAACATTTTCTGACATAATTGGTCTTCCATGATGTAAGTGTGGGCTTCAATAGAGGGAGTCTGGTCTCATGATTTGAGAAGTGCTGAAGGAGGTATATCAAAAGCTGGGGGGTGGGGTTGGGGCTTTATCAAATAAAGTTGCAAATGACTGCTGGAGTTTGATGTACAATTGCGCCACCCACTATACTAATTCCTAAGCTGTTATGCTGATCTCTTCTAATGTGTACTTTTTCAAAGTGCTTATTAAGCTTACTATGGGGCACACCAGAAGAATGAAATTCTTAGAATATTTGCCATTGGCTGCTCAGCACTGTGATGTTGTAAATAAGGTAGGCTGCATGAGCCTCATTAATCATTAATAAAATCATGTACTCATAATGGTTACCATCCTGAAGTTTGAATGCACTTATCTCATAATGTAGGAGGATAAGTATAGGTGCATATAATCCATATACTGATACGGAAATAACACTCCAACGAGCCCAAAGACAAATACATGCACAACGACACAAACAGGGTGGAATGAAAGGGACCACATATGTATAATTTAGGCATGGCCTGATATGGGACAGACAGGATGCACAAATGACACATGCTGGAAAGGCTATACACAGCACAGACAGAAACATGATGGTTGTCAAATGTGGACAGCACCTGTGCAGGGATCACAAAGCCGGAACAAGGGAAGTGACGTGAACTGTAGATCACTGTGAGGGGTATGCCCAGTTCTGAGCTGTAGAGTGGCAGACCCCAGGATGCACTGGATGTGACGAATATTTAATTGATTGAAAAAGCAGCACATACTTTGTTATCAAAACCATAGCCAGATGGCCACCACTAGCCCATAACCAATACAGTCAAAGACCAACAAAACTGGTGAGATGCCACTACATTTGTACATTGTAAGGGTAATTAGCATTTATAGCCATCAACAGTAACCAATAGATCCCAGACACCATAAACATGTACTTGAAGTGAAAAAGAAAATTGAAGATGGTGTGACACTGCTTGACACAGACAGCACTGGCCTCTCTTGTGACATTGACCAACATCATTGTTTGTAGTATACCAGCAAACCTTCATCACTGCATCACTCAGCACGATTCTCAGCAGCCATTCCAGTGTTATCTGCCTGCTGTGACAGAGACTGGAACATCTAATGCCAGCTTTTATTGTTAATCTGCTTTTATGGAAAATCTTATATGATGAGGCTGTGTACTGACCAGAATGAAGGCAATTAAAATAGTCAGAATGCAAAGATATAATGAAATAAGTGAGATGAAGAGGCAACCATCATTTATTTATAATTTGTGAACTGGATTAGTCCTACTAGACTAATGGCCTCTTTTCAGGGGAGACACATTGAGTTATCTATAATAACTTGAAGGAATTTTGGCAAGTACATTACAGAATTTCCCGTACTCTTTTAAATTTGCTTGAGCTATCACCAACTCAGGCAGATGGGACTGTGGTTTAAGGTATCATCTGAAGGATGGCACATCCAGGAGTGTGGCACACCCCCCCCCCCATGCTCCACCACTGCAGTGTCAGAAATGGAAAAATTAATCAAAGCATCTTGCCCGGGAAGAAAACCTACAGCTTTCTGCACCAAAGGTGAGCATGCTGTTTGTTGTGCTACTGAAACTGCAAATGAAAATGTTAGATCTGATGTTGTCAATCTTCATTCATTCATGACAGTTGGTTTTCACTTCTGTCCTCAGAACTGACTCGGCCGATATAACAAATTTGTGCTAGCCAGAAACTCTCGAGCTAACTGCCCCCCTTTCCCTTCATATCTCATTTGCTGCATAGAGTTTCAAGATGCATCAGGCCTGTTCTGAAAATAAGTGTTGATATTTTTTTGCTATTTTGCTAATTTTTCTATCTTAAAACTTGTTATTTCTAGTCATTTTCATACATATTATTAAACTAGTGTGTGAGTGTTGTTTATCTTCCCTTATTACCGTTTCTGGTATTACTTTTTTACCATAGTTAGTATTGGCCCCTCCCTTCCCCCTTACCTCTGGTAATTCTCTAATACCATCGCTGGTACATTTCCCCTTTTTCTTCCTTTTCTACCCTTCTGGGTATTTTTACATTACCATTGTTGGTATCTAAAAAAAAAAAAAAACACCTTACACTTACTTTGCTGTCCTCTGTCACTGTGTGTCTGTGTGGGTGATCGTGTGAATGATTTTCAGTCTGTTGTTTGTTTTTTTGACATGGCTGACAAAAATGTGGCAGGAAGATGCCCCAACTGCGATGGGCATCTTTCCTGAGTATATTGTTTAGAAGTGCCACACCTACAGGTCCAACCTCCGTGCGAGATCTGTAAGGGCTTTAGTGCCTACACCCTAGCAGAGTGTAAGAATAAGTTGATCTTAAAGGGTTTATTAAAAAACCCTTTTTGGTGGCTTTGTCTGAGGTGGAGATGTGAAAACCTCCTAAGAAATAAACAAAGAAGAGGAGCTATTCAGTCCCAGCGTTTCCTGATTCACATGACCCGAAAACTTCTAAAGGCCAGGTTCATACTGAAGTGAAGACTAAACAACCTAAATTGGCACTGACATTTGTCTCTGCACCAGAGCCTAAGGCTCCCTCTATGGTGTCATATTTGACTATGGAACTGACTACTATAATTGCTACGGTACTGATCCCTTCCATGGTACCGCAAACCCTCTCAACACTAATAATAACTTCCCAATTGAAATTCAGCACTTCTCCTCTATCACAATCTTCTGGTCATTCAACCACAGTGCTGAAGGTCGAAACCCTAGCCAGGACTAGATAGTCCCCGTCTATTGACCCCTTTGTAGGACAACACCTCAGACCCTTTATTGATTGACCAGAATCTCCATCAGGGATGTCCCTTCGTTCCACCAGGAGCCTTTTGGAGCTTCATGTAGTGAGACTTCTGGATCAGCTCTTAGCAGCCAGAGGAATTCCAACCCCCTCTAGGACCTCCCTCCCACCAAGAGCTGAGGTCTTTTCTCCACAGACTCCAACTTATCTTCCTCCCTAGACATCCCTGCAGGATTTGAAGCCTTCGATGCCAATGCCTTCCCGGTGCCAGCTACTTTGGTACCACTGGTGGATCTCACCGTGGTTCCAAAACCTACTCTGTGGACCTTTGCTCAGTCAGAGCCGACCCACCCATGGGACCGTGACTTGGCTACTGGCACTGGAATTCCTAGTATGGCACTGTTAATGGGTCTAGTTACTTTGACAGTTTCAAGTCCTCTTGTGACTCCTTCTCTGGAAGTGGGCTCTTTGGAGTGGGGTGTGACCCTGGTTCTAAGGTTGTCTTTATCGGTTCTGAGCTACCATCCCTCTTCAGGTGGGACTGCCTTCCAGATTATGGACAGAGTGTTTGCCTCAGCAGGCTCACAGTTGGCACCCTCTGTGCCAAAATGTTTTATATATATATATACATATATATATATATATATATATATATATATATATATATATATATATATATATATGTGTGTGTGTGTGTGTGTGTGTCTTCTGGCTCACAGTTGTCACAGTCTACTAGTCTACTACACTAGGGCAATGGGGCATAGGACCAGCAAGATACCGTACTGCAGGGTACCCTCTCTTCAGAATCCTCTTCAGACCTCCCCCTGATGAGCCATAAGAGATTGTGTAAGAGGTAGCATGCTGATTCACCAGAAGACTCTGTCACTGAAGATGCAGATTATGATGAAGGGGAAGGGTCCCCACGGCTGCCCCCTGAAAATGTCTTCTTTGGAGACATACTAGAGATCTTAAAGTAGAGGGGTGACTGGAAGCCCAACAACCCTTCCTCTGAGGAATCTGTCTTCTTGCAGGCTTTCCATGCTCAACCCTCTACTTCCTGGGTGACCCCACCTGCAGATGAGTTAGTCAAGTTCATCATGCAGCGTGCTTGCAAGGCCCCTGACACCATTGAGCCAATCCTCTGGAGACCTGACAAAATACTGCCCCCCCAGAGGATCAACCTCACTGGTCCAAGGCTTTGGCTGTAGATGGTATGGTGGTGGTGGTGGCCACAAAGAAGGAACTTGCAGAGAATCCTACTGTCCATCCCCCAAACTGAGCATCTTGGACGTTAGACAGAGTAGGGGAAACAGGTTTATGCTTTAACGACCTTTGCCATATGGTTGTTGAATTATTTGGCACATTTTACCTGTCTCCATAGGGACCTAATCACTGAACTCTCAGGAACCTTAGCAAGAGCAGTGTCTGACAATGTAAGCGACAAGGTTGCCCTCCCAGCTTGCCATCCAAGAAACCATCTCTAACTCATCCATGCAGTTGATTGGACATAGAACCGAAAGGGCAGCCAGAGCAGCAGGTGCAGGCATTGCCATGAGATGTCATGCCTGGATGCACTTGTGCGACTTTGCGGGCCCCTTTGAATCTTCCTTCATCAACGTTCCCATTGATGTGTCTTCTCTGTTTAGCCCAAAAGTTAATGACACATTAGCCAGGTGTGAAAAGGATGGAAAGACCCTGTCTGCTGTAGACATACAGTTTTCTCCTCCTCAGCTATCCTATATCAGGAATCAGAGAAGTGGGAAGATGTGGTTCAGGAAGTCTCAAGGACATTTTTGTGACACACATGGTGAGTTTTCCCCCCAGGGTAGAGGGGGGAACTCATCAGGAAGATGCCCCTCCTTTGGCAGAGGGGTCCCGCATAACCAGGGCTCTAGGGATTCCTTGATTCCTTCGCTAGGCAGCCCTATCAGCTCTCCTGAAGAGCAGCCTGATTGCTTGCCTCTGGAAGCAGTTGGGGGATGATTCTCTCTGCACCACTTAGCCTAGCATTCAATAACATCAGATTCTTGGGTGCAGACAATAATTACCAGAGGCTACCATATCCCTGTCAATCTTTATCTAAGGCCGCAAAGGCAAATCCCCAAAATTCCACCTAGTCAGAGGGAGGCAGCAGCTCAAGAAATTCTAAAGCTGCTCAAAAAATGAGTCATCCAAATAGTCCCACCAGACCAAATAGGATATGGATTTTACTCAAGGTTCTTTTTAGTGCCAGAAAAGATAGGGGACTGGAGGCCAATTCTGGACCTCAGTATGTTGAACAAATTTGTCAGGCAGGCAAAATTCCGGATGGTCACGGTTCAGTCTATCCTTCCATTTCTGGAAAAAGATGATTGGATGTGCTCGATAGATCTTCAAGATGCATATTACCACATAAAAATGGGCAAGTGCTCCAGAAGATATCTCCACTACCAGCTGGGAGCCAATCATTAACAATTTTGCGCACTACCCTTTGGTCTCACCACATGCCCCAGGGTGTTTACCAAATGTATGACAGTAGTAACAGCTCACTTGAGACTATAAGGATTCTGGGTGTTTCCGTATTTAGACGATTGGCTCCTTACCACCCCCAACCAAACATCCACTGCTTCACACCTTACACTACACTCTAGAACTGGCAGAGATCTTAGGCATCTCAATAAACAAGGAGAAGTAAAAACTGGCACCCACTCAAAACTTAGAATTCACTGGAGCAACATTTGACACGAGATCCTGTCTGGTTGCTCTACCTCCTCACAGATTACAAAGGTTAAGATCACAGCTCCAAGCAAAACTCTCTCAAGACATAGTCCTAGCGAGCTTCGTCTTACAACTACTAGGGTCAATGGCAGCAACAATCACCCTAGTTCCCCTGGTGAGATTCCACATGAGGCTGCTTCAGTGGCTCTTAGTGTCACAGGGCTCCCCATTAACAAATCCCATGTCTTACCCAATCTGCATAACAAACCATTGCAAAACAGATCTGAATTGGTGGATGAAGCCAGAAAAAGAATTATGGAGTTGCCCTTTTTCACCCCCTCAAACCAAGGCTGTAGTGACCACGGATGCATCCCTGATGCAGTGGGGGGCATTTTCAGGAAAAAAAACAGTCCAAGGCACTAGGTCCCCCTTAGAGGTCAATCTGCATATCAATGTCCTAGAACTGAGGGTGGTGCTTCTAGCGTTGAAAGCATTCCAATCTGCCCTTCTGTCCGGGACAATTGCCATCCAATCAGGCAACATGTCAGTTATCTGGTACATTAACAGACAGGGATAAAGCAGATCCTATTCCTTATGTCAGGAAGCCAATGAGAGTATGGCAATGGGTGATAGCTTCCAACTGCTTTCTGATAGCAATGCACATTCCCAGGAATTCCAATGTGATTGCAGACATACTGAGCAGAAGCATCCTCCTGACTCACAAACGGTCTCTCAATCCCATAGTAGTGACGGAGATTTTTCATCGTTGGAGTCAGCCTTGCTGCAGTCTGTTTGCATCTCCCATGAACCACAAATGCAGCAGCTACTTCACCCTAATTTCCACTCAGGGGGAGTCACCAAGGAACACTCTGATACATGATTGGCCCCCTGGACTGCTTTATGCTTTTCCTCCTTTTCCTCTGATACCACAGTTTTTGAAGAAAGCGCAACGGTTGAGAAGCAAAGTAATCCTCATTGTACCCTATTGGCCCTATCAAGTCTAGTTCCCCTTTCTTTGGCCTCACCTAGTTTACTGCCTGTGTACTCTGGACCCAACCCCAGGACTACTGTCTCATCCACAGGAGCTGGTCCACCCCAACATATCGAGTCTTAATCTGACCTCTTGGTACCTCCACTTCTGGTATTTGCCAGGCAAAATAATCTATCTTCCCCAATACAAAAGATACTTCTGGCTTCCCATAAACCATCCACCAGGAAACGTTATCATAGTAAATGGAACAGATTTGTGATCTGGTCTTGAGAACAAAGACTTGTCCCCTTTTCATCCCCAATTCATAAAGTCTTAGAATATTTGTCAACTTTGCTCCAATCAGGAGCCTCAGCTTCAACTGCCAGAGTGCATTTAGCAGCTATCTCATATTTCCATAATGGCTTTAATGATCTTTCCTTGATATCTCACCGTCTCTGTAAAATCTTCTTAAAGAGAGTCATGCATTTAAAACCACACTTTAAAGACCCCATTGAACCGTGGAGATTGACATTAGTCTTACAAACTTTGATTCATCAACCCTTTGAGCCAACAGCCACCTGTGATATAAAATTTTTGTCTTGGAAGATTTTATTCCTGGTAGCCATCACTTCAGCCAGGAGAATATCAGAATTACAGGCCTTGTGTATAAAGCGCTCATACATCATTTTTCACAAAGAG
Source organism: Protopterus annectens (assembly GCF_019279795.1). NCBI lineage: Eukaryota > Metazoa > Chordata > Ceratodontiformes > Protopteridae > Protopterus > Protopterus annectens. Next base: position 207,752,127 of record NC_056725.1, on the reverse strand, counting down.
AGAGTATCCCTTCGGACTAACCCCTCTTTTCTACCCAAAGTTGTCTCAGGTTCAAATATTAACCAGTCCATGGACCCGCTGGTTTTCTTCCCAAACTTTTCAAACAAAGGGGAATATTGTTTGTATTTGTTGGATGCGCATAGACAATTATGCTTTTACTTAGACAGAACTAAATCTTTCAGAAAATTGGATCAACTGTTCCTTCTTTTTCAGGTCCTAGATTAGGCAAGCCAGTTTTCAGTCACTTTGTCAAAATGGTTGAGAGATTGCATCACCTTTGTTTATCTACAAAATAAAATGAGACTATCGGCTAAAGTCAAAGCTCACTTCACCAGTTCAGTTTCCACTTCAGTAGCCTTTCATTCAAGAGCCTCTGTAGATGACATTTGCACATCAGCTACTTAGGCTACCCCTCATACCTTTATCACTCATTACAAATTGGACATGGTCTCCAGGGGAAGAGCATCCTTTGGCTCAATGGTGCTCAGGAATATCCTTCCATAGGGCCTCCCAGGACATAAAATAGCTAGGGACTCTGTCCTAACTGTTATGAATGAATGTAGATTGATAACATCAGATAAAGAAGTTATGTTCTTACCATAACGTTCCATCTGTGTTGTCGATCTTCATTCATTCTTGACATCTCTCCCTCCTACCCCCCTCCAAAGACTCCTAGACGTTGAGAAATTGTCCTGGTGCTGGGATAGGGCAGCTTCTCAGACAAAGCGTCCGCTTTATTATTTTTATGGGCAAACTTGATCTGAAGGGAAGAGAAGAGGGGCACTATGGATAATCTTAGCTTGAGAGTTTCTGGCCAGCGCGAGCTTATTATATCAGCTGAGTCAGTTCTAAGGATGGAACCGAAACCCAACTGTCAAAAATGAATGAAGATTATGGAAATGCTCTTGCTCTCATCCAACCTAATTCTGACCACACTTTCTTCCTAACTTTCCAAACTTATTTGTTGCCTGTCACTACTTCCTAAAGTTCTACATCCCTTGGGATGTATTCGACCAACAATGAAAAAAATTATCTCATTGTAATTGCCTAAAAAAACCCAAAACAAAACAAAACAAAACAGTACTACTTATTGAATTAACCTGATGTAATTTTGCTAATGAAAATCTCTTTTTTATTTCTGTATTATGTAATATTTATTTGAATTGTGTGATATGGATTTGTACTATCTGAAATATGTATTTAGCATTTAATTGAAATGTATATTATGGATTTGTGCTTTTTCTGTACTATGTACTTGTATTTCTGTGGAGCTTTTCTCCCCAGGTCTCCATTGAAAACAGGCTCCTTGTAGCCTAATGGACTATCCTGGAGAAACAAACTGCAAATAAATAAATAAAATAAACAACACACATGGAACGTTGTGGTAAGAACATAACTTTTTTCCATCCCCCTCCAAGGAAAACAGCACTGATGAAGACAACACTGTACCAAACAAATGCAATAACATGAACCACCTAGTATTCCATTTCTGTTTTGTTGAAATAATACCAGTATAAATAATTTAGATCTGAATGTTTTGAGGTAACACCCTACCTCTCAACTCATTTGGTCAAAAAGTCTGGACAAAGGCAAAAATAATGGGAGAGATAAAATCAGGAACAATTTTAAACGCTACTCTAATTCTCTAAAAAACAGTCCAAAACAATTTTGAATCGATGTGCATTTTTTTTTTTTACAATAAGATGTGTAAAACTCTAATGAATGGCATTACTGACTGACTGGGATCATCATTAATGTACCAGAAAATCAAAAATGCTATGAGGGATAGGACAAACATTCGAGCAAAATCAGGGACATTATGCAAATATAGGGGTAGCTTAGAGGTAATGATAATAGTCAAAAGGTCATGCCTGGTTACAATAACCCATTCCCAGGATATAAATACTTTTTTAGATGTGCAGGATTTTAAATTATGCAAGTATAGCTTTCTGAATGCTATTAAAACTGTCAGTGAACAAGTCTCAGCAGAAGAATTATAAATTTGTAGTTTTAATGATTCAGATAATTAAAACTACATATCCTTAAATTCTTAAGCTGTGGCTTCTTCATTTTCAAACAGTTTAGTATTATTTGACATTGCTATGATATCCATAGTACCAGCAAGCAAAAGAGTTGAGAACTCTGCAGCCATAGTTCAACTTTCCATCTTCAAAATATGGAGTACTTACTACCGTTCATAAGGTAGAACAAATGGACAAAATGTGGAACATTTACTAACAACTAAGAAGAGAGCTCCCAGCATGGTTAAAAATGCTACCTTATACTTATTTTACCTAATATCCAGTTCTTCAGCCATTAGTGACTCTCTGGAAAGGCAACTCAAGTTGCAAACATCAAAGGCCCCAGACAGACAAGTCAAGCAACTCCACTCCCCCAAAAAGCATATCAAGCAATTATGCAGTACAGGTAAGATAAGGCTTGCACATCATCAGTGCCATACCAATCATAACATCAACAAGCAAAAGAATTAAAAAAACTAAAGCCATAATCAACCATCCTTCTTCAAAATTGCACAATTATTTTGCACAGTGTTGAAGAGATAGGTAAATGTGATACATTTTGTAACTACTCTTAATCTCTACTTACGTAACTGACACCTTAGTTCTTACAAAAAAAAAAACAACTCCTTAGAAGTTATAAGCCGAAAAAAATCTATCAGGCACTCTCTGTATTCAAACTCAGTAGCCAAATCAGGCTCTGTATTTGCAACACACCAGGCTGAAACATCATCCTTTCTCTTCTTCTGGTCATCCTCTCCTCTGTCTTTTCCTCTGTTACTTTACCTCTCCTCTCATCTTCCTGTCACTGTTCCCATCTGCTATATTGTTCACTATCCTCTCCATCTGTTTTAATAAGGACTTATCTGCAAAGCCTAATCTTAGCTGTCTTCTGTAAACAAGCAAGTTCTCAAATTATAAAAGCTGTAGTACCACAATAATGTTAACAAGCTAGTTACAGAAAACTTATAAATGTAAATTCTATACTGTTGTTTCTTCTGCCACCTCACTTCTATCATGTAATTATTGCAATTTTATCTCTTCTTTCATCACATTTGTATTACAATGTGTGTATTACTGTATATGTATTAAATGCCCTGTTATTAAAGCTTTTCTCCCTGGGCCACTGAAATGGGTTCTATGCCCAGTCAGACTTTTCTTGTAAACAAATGTCAAATACATGAATACAAATATGCATGCATGCATGCATGCATAAATAAATAAATAAACTAGGAAGGAAGTGTACACCAGTATTTGATTGTGTATTTTATACTTATAAAAAGTTCTTTGATACCCCAAGTCTCTCTTTGCTTGCCAGAACAGTCACTTGGTTACAAAGTAAAATTTTCCTTTTGCACTATTTATAAGACAAAAACATTTTACAGCAGTTTATTCATTTATTTATTGCAATTGTTAGTTGAATAATCCATCTGGGTAGAAAGCTAGCCCTTTTCAGCAGATGTCAGAGGAGAAAAGCACAGAAGAATTCCAAAATGTCATAAAGAACATAGTAAACAGAAGTATACAATTAATCAACAAAATATACAAAACTTAAACAGAGTATCATTAATTAAAATCAGCATCATATAATGAGCTCTTAAACTTTTTCTAGGGATAACATGTACAGAAAAAATATTACACAAACAACATAGTAAACAGGTATAAATGTAATCAACTGGGGTATACAAGTAATCAACAAATATGCAGTTTTTAAACAGAGTATCATCAATTAGTAGCATCCTCATGTAAAGACCTATGAAATATACTAAAAAATGAACTTGACAGAAGGAAAGAAACAGAAAAAAAATGGAAGATTTTTATTAAGAGGTGAGCAAGAGTATTTTAGGATGGGTAGAAGGAAGGGGAGGGAGGGGCAGAAGACAAGGAGGAGATTTTGGACCAATAACGTATGTAATAGTGCTTGTAAAGAAAAGGAGGAGGTAAGGGGCGGAACATCATCCTGGAGTTGTGCATGTACAGAGCCAGGTATATTTTAGGTATTTTCTTATTTGTGCCTTAAAAAAGATGTTGTTTGCTATGTTTCTTAGATTGAGAGAGGAAAGAAGTTCCAAGTTTTCACCAGGAAAGAGGAGTACAATGAGTTACAATGAGTTACCAGCTCAGTTGTGCTTTTATACGAGTTAATATCTTTTTCAGTGGATCTCAGATGTTTACATGGCTTATAAAGTTGCAGAATATTTTTCAAACTAGGGCATTTGTCTGAATAATAGAGTTTATGGGAAGTGACTAGTTGAGGAAGTATAAGGTGATGTGTCCTATAATGATGACTAGTGGCAAATTTTCCCACCTTATCATAGAACTGTTCCAAGGGTGAGAGTTGAGTGCATTGTAAGTTAATGAAGATGGTAGCAGCATAGAGTAGTGTAGGGATGAGAAGGGGATGAGCAATATTTTTTTCTGGCATTAACGTATTGTTTGACTATATATAGCACACCCAGCTTTTATTTTATGTGATGGTCAAATTTTAATCTTTCATCAGTAGTAATTCCTAGAACCTTAGTTTGACTTATTAGTTCTATACTGGGGTTGTTAGAGGAAGTGATTTTGACATTATTTTTATAGTCAGTTTAATGCTTCAGGGTAAATAGGATCAGTTTTGTCGTTTTTAGGGTTAATGAGCAGCTGTGTATCAGACAGCCAGGCCTTTACGGTGGAGACAGACTCTGGGGTGAGTTGTTTTAATTTATATATACTTTTAACAGAAACAAATGGGTCTATATTACATATCTGAATGCTTAAATTTTCGAATCGCTAAAGATCGACCTTTAGAAATCGAACATTTAAATGTTCGAATATGAATAAAAATAAAAAAAAAACAAAAGGAAAAAAAAAAACTAAAGGGTGTAAGAAGGGGGGCAAGCCCCCCGGCATCCCCCACACCCCCTGCTACTTAAATATACCAACTCCAAGATCGCACTACAGTGTAGAGAATGGGAAATTTCCTGTTTCTGCACTGTAGCACACTGAAGTGCAATTGGTATATTTAAGTAGTGGGGGGTGTGCTTGGATATGTAATATAGACACAAAAAAATGATGGCTGAGTCATCTGCATACTGTATGATGGTAGCTTGTTTAGAAGATAGGTAGAGATCATTAATGAATATATTAAACAACAGGAGACACGAAATGGATCCCTGGGGGACATCCACTGTAATGGGAAGGAAAAAGGAGATGTATTTTGTCATTTTACTGCCTGTTGCCTATTTGACAGGTGGCTGGAGAACCAAGATAGTGAAGTTACATGTATTCCTATGCAAGATAGTTTTTGAAGTAATTTCACATGGGATACCATGTTGAAAACTTCAGATAAATCTAGGAAAAGTGCTGAGACTAAATTTCCATAATTTCAATATTGTAATATATTATTTGTAAAAACAGAACAGAGGTAAGGCTCCAGGCTTCTCAAAATTGTTTTATTGCTGCAGTACACAAGTGCTTTCGCCATTAGGCTTCTTCAGGTGTATCAAATAACATACTTGCACCTGCATTTATACAAAAAATCACATGATCACATTGAATTCTTAAAGGCATATATAAAAAATATAAAAGATATATATATATATATATATATATATATATACACACACACACACACACACACATATATATATATATATATATATATATATATATATATATATATATATATATATATATATAGGTTCATAGGTTCATACTAGGCTATCTGCCCAAGGGCATTTATAAGCCTAGCCCATAGTTATGTGGCTTTCGCCACCCCTTTAGTTTGAATAAAAACTATGCCTATCATTTTGCTGTGCCTCTGTCAAGCAGTGACACTGAAGTAATCCCTGGGGTATATCTGCGATCTCCCATCCATTGGTCAAGATTCCTCTTGAACAAGGCCAGCGAGGTGCTCTGCCTCACATGTATCGGGATTTTGTTCCACAGCACAGGGAGTCTTTGGGTGATGAATCTGTCCCTCCAGCACGTTCTATTTATAACCGTGTCAAGGTTTAAGTCTCCCGCCCTTGTGGTTCTGAGGGATCTAGATTTTTTCAGGTGAAGCATATTCATCAAATCTGGGTTTGACATGGCCTTATATGTCAGGCACAGGTCACCTCTGAGCAAGCGGTATGAGACTGAATAGAGCTGGAGTTCTTTCAGTCGGGCAGCATAAGACATATTTTTGAGACCCTTTATCCTTTTGGTGAGGAACTTTTGGGGCCTTTCAAGCTGCAGCAGGTGTCTGGTCAGATACATTCCGAACGGGGCATTGTACTCAATCATAGGTCTAATGAGTGATGAGGACAGGGGGACGATGACCTCCCTTGATCTAGATGTGAATCCCTTCATGATCAGGTGGGTGATATAGAAGGTTTTCCTAACTACTTTAGCAACATGAGTGTCAAACGAAAGGCTACTGTCAACCTGGGTCCCCAGATCCCTGATGACTTTTTCTGTGCTCAGTGGATTGCCACCTATATGGTAGCTAGGGGTAACCTTGTTTTTCCCGAAGGGTATGACTATGCATTTTTGGCGTTTAACTTCAGGCCATGGCTCTGGCACCAGTTATTTGTTTCTGTGAGGCCCTTCTGGAGGATATCTGTGTCAGATGTGTTTTCGACTATGGCGCCCAGTTTGCAGTCATCTGCAAACTTTGTCAGCCATAACCTTCCTGTGTTTGCTTGTACTTCAGAAAAGTAGATGCCGAACAAGAGTGGACCCAGGACTGAGCCCTGTGGGACACCACTTGTGACAGGCTTTGAGTCTGACATGGCTCCAGCAACTCTGACCCTGTGGGTTCTGTCACTTAGCCAGTTTGCAACCCATCTTGTGATGTATGGGTTTACATTCAAGCTGATGAGTTTTTCGATGATACCTGAGTGGGGTATTGTGTCGAAGGCCTTTGCCATGTTGAAGTAGGCTGTATGGACTGCCTTTCCCTCATCAATGGCCTTGGTGACTGTCTCGAAAAAGTCAACCAAGTTTAAGAGGCAGGATCTGCCTTTGACAAAGCCAAACTGGGTTGGATCCAAAGTCTGCAAGTTCCCTATGTCTTTATTTATGAGTTCCATTATGATCCTCTCCATGGCTTTGCAGATAAGGCTTGTCAAGCTAATGGGGCGGTAATTTCCAGGGTCTGTGGAGGCACCGCCCTTATGAAGTGGGACCACAGTCGCCGTGTGCCACTCCTTGGGTACGTATCCTGAGGTGAGGCTAAGATTAAACAGCTGTCCTAACTGTGGGTTTAATTCCTTGTTGAGTTCGTGAAGCACACAGCCGGGGACACCATCCGGTCCCATGGATGCTGTGTTTTTTGCCTTAGTGAGGGCAGTTCTCACCTGGGCGTTGGAGATGTTTGGGGGGGGCTACAATCCTCTGGAATAGATATCTCTCCTTTTGGGGAGAAGTTTGCACTGAACCTGTCAGCCAGTATGTTGGCAATGTGTGTAGGTTCAGTAATTTTCAAATCATTTTGAACTAATTCTGAGCATATCTGGGAGTTTCCTCCTAGGTTTCTAACATAGCTAAAGAAGGCCTTATGATTGTCTTTAGAGTCCTTGGCGATTTTTCTCTCAAAATTTGCCTTGGATGATTTTATGAGAGCTCTTAGTTTTTACTTATAATGATCAAAGGTGTCTTACCTTTCAAGGATTTTGCTCTATCTTGTAGTAGCTTCCTCCTTTTGTTGTAGAGCTTGTTTATGGCTGGGGTCCACCAGACTGGATGCTTGCCTTTGGTACAGAGAGTCTTAGTTTTGTTTGGGATTGCCTGATCCATGCAGTCCTGTAGGTGCTGGTAGAAGGCATTTGTAAGTGATTCAGCGGTTTGAGTAATATTTACCACTGGCTCAGGGGCCTTAAAGGAGACCACACTAGTTTTTAGAAGTGTGAAATCGGCTTTTGAGAAGTTTTTCACTGTGGTCTTTTTTGTTTCAGGTGGGGGCGGGATGAGGACCTCCAGCGAGATTAGTTTGTGATCTGATCTCACCAGTGAGGGGTATACTTCTGGTGTTGAACATTTTGATCCCATGTTCGTGATGATGAGATCAAGTATGTTTTCTCCTCTTGTGGGGATGGTGACTAGTTGTTCCATGGCATTTGAGTTTATGAACTCCAGGAATCTTTGGGTTAGAGTGTTCGGGCTTGAGTAGTGTTCCCAGTCTATATTAGGGTAGTTGAAGTCACCTAGTATGATGGTGTTTGGAGATACATTTATCCCCTCCAATGTTTTCAGGAAGGCCATGTGAGGTTCCTGAGTTTGAGAGGGTGGCCTGTAACATGCTACAAATTGCAGAGCAGTCTTGCCTATGGTTAATTGCACCTGGATGGTCTCCGATGCATCGTGCGTTGCCACCAACCTTGAGGTGTGGGTGTCCTTTATGAATATGGACACCCCCCCTCCTTTCTTGGTGTTGTCCGGATTTTGGGACAACAAGTTTATTTTTAGAAATGTAGCACAGAATCAAGCATATAGGGCATCCAGATTAAATGCTAAAGAGCATGACTTTATGGCACAACTTAGTAAAACGCAAAGTGAATTGATAGAAAGAGGGTACAACCAGAAGCAGGTTGATTTAAGTTTGCAAACAGTAAGAAATCTAAGACAAAGTAGAGCTAGACCATACTTTTCTAAACAGATAGAAGGTGACATGATGAAAGTAAAGTCAAAGACTTCACAACCTTTAAAGATATGCTTCAGTTATTCTAGGAACATAAAACATTATACAGATGTTATAATTAAACATTGGAACATTTTAACTTCTGATAAACAAATAGGTAAGCTGATAGGGATACATCCACAATTTACTTTTAAGAACAAGAAATCATTAAAAAGACAACTTTGTACCCCTAGAGATCAAATTATGCAAAGAGACCACATAGGGACTGAGCCGTGCACTAAATGCCAATTTTGTAGGTTTATAAATACTAGTATAACATTTCAACATCCAGATACGGGCATGGTATATACGTTTAGAACAAATGGTAAATGTGATTCTACTCATGTGGCCTATCTAGCTACCTGTCAGGTTTTTAGAAAATTCTATGTAGGGAAAATGGACAGACTACTTACAGATAGAATCAGAGAACATATATATCATATAAAGAAAGGAAGTATGTTTAATGCTTTAGCTAAACATATAAAAGAAACCAGTATACAGCATACATTTACCTTTAGGGTTATAGGTAGATGTTTTGAAAATTTAAGGGGTGGTGATATTAAGGTACAAACTGAGAATCTAGAAACTAAGTGGATAGTGAGGCTGAGAGCAAATGATGGACATGGTTTAAATGACCATATACCATTAAGACCTGTTTTAAAAAATAGACCACTACGCAGATAGTGTATTTAATTTATACTACATGTGTAGTTCTATAGAGAGTTATATGGCTTGTTTTATGTTTGTGTAATGTGTTTTGTATTTTCATTGTATACATACACACACACATATATATATATATATATATATATATATATATATATATATATATATTTATATATTTATATATCTTTTATATTTTTTATATATGCCTTCAAGAATTCAATGTGATCATGTGATTTTTTGTATAAAAGCAGGTGCAAGTATGTTATTTGATACACCTGAAGAAGCCTAATGGTGAAAGCGCTTGTGTACTGCAGCAATAAAACAATTTTGAGAGGCCTGGAGCCTTACCTCTGTTCTGTTTTTACAATTGGATTCAGCATATATTTCCTACTGAGGTACCTGGTAGCTGTTGGAACTGTTTTGTACTTCATTTATTGTAATATATTATGTTTTACCACACACTCAGCTCTTCAAACATTAGAGAGTTGAAAAAAGTTTGGGACCCTCCAAACACACACACACACACACACACACACACACACACACACACACACACACACACACACACACGCACACGCACACACACACACACACACACACACACATACACACATACATACACACATGCACATTAGCAAATTATTCTCATATTATCTCTTAGCATCTCTAGTTACAAATTTTTAGTGACAAACTACTTTAGCTTTTCTCCTCATCTCAGTTAATGGTATTTCATTCTACCCACTACATTGCTAATGCTTTAATCTTTGACCCACACACGAGTGCATACACACAAATGCGCACACACACACACACACACACACACACACACACACACACACACACACACACTGATTACAGCCACTTGTATGACTGTAAAGCACAGTTATTTGTTTGAGAACAAGTGAATGAATTCATTTGTAAATAATGATCCAGAAATGTATCTCAGCTCGCCAGTGTCAGAATGATACAGTGCAACTCCTCTTTGCCCTCTCAGCTTCTTAGTTCAAGAATTAGAAGTAATTCTGAAGGATACAAGGTCCAAAACTTACATGCTTGACATTTAGTAACTGTAATCCACAACAACTTACCTGAAGCCCCACATTCCACAAGGAACAGACTAATATACCTCTCAAGTTCTTTGCTTAAGAATAGGGGACTAAAGGACAAATATTTTTTATGTATTTGTCAATGCAGTTAATGCAACGGGCAAAGTGTCCTTTTTCAGAAGAGACTTGAGTACACTGTTTGGTTAAATAACCTGCTCAAAGTCAAGAAGTCTGCAAATGAAGGTGTAAAGATTCAATCCCTGTACCTTTGGCTACAGGAAACAGTTCATTAACACCAGTACCAGCCAAGTCTTAGTCACTTAAATATTAACAGAACAATGAGTGTTGTGTGAAAGTGCAGTCTCTGAATAATAAAAACTATGAAACTGCAATGGCTGACATTATTGATTGATATTAATTCTCACTGATTTACCAGAAGAAAGAAGTTTTATTTTATTTATCCTTTATTGACTTTGTTAGTCCAACTAGGCTAGTAGCCTTTTTCAGAAGTGGCATTTATACCACCAGAGGAAATTTGGCCATGGCATCAGGGAACTTCTCCTACTGATTATTGTTGTGAGGGGGACCCATTTTGGAAGAGCAGAAGTGGCCCGGAGGTGGCCCGGAGAAAGACAGAGGCAGAAGGAGATGATGGAGTAGTGAAAGAAATGAAGGAGAAAACAAATGTCGAGACCAGAGAATTTGTGCAGAATTCTGAGGAAATGTTTCAAAGAAACCTGTTTGATGGAGGTGACCCAACAAATGATGTATTACAGCCCTCCAGTCAACAAATGATGTATTACAGCCCTCCAGTCAACAAATGATGGATTGCAACCCTCCAGTCATGAGGGTTGTAGGATGATTTACATAAAGAAATGGTAGTGTAGAGTGAGCCAGAAAATGAAGGAGATATTTCCATTATGGAGAAAATACAAAAGAAGGATACAGAGACAATCTTGAATAATAGTGGGGCGATGGAAAAGAAAATATATGGAGAGTAAGTAAAAGAAGGCAAAAGGCAGAAGAAAATGAAAAATGGAAATATGTGGTAAAGATTCAAAGTAAAGAAGACAAAGAAATGGACAGGTATGAAGTATGCATCAATTTAATAGTGCCTTTGGGGGTAAAAACACACGAGGTAAGAGCATTTACTCTTTTAAACAAAGAGACATTTTGTCATATTATATTTGAGACTATTTTTTCAATGGAAATTTTTCTTGGTGAATATGAAAAAAGAAAGACTGTTATTTGTGGAATCTTTTTGTGATAAAAACATTTATCAGGGAAACAAAAAAGAAGATTCATATACAATTTCAAACAGATGTAGAAAGAGAAACTTTGAAAGGACATTTGAAAGCTTTATATAAAGAAGTACTGAACATTGCAAACATTTATGACAAGAGGGATTTATGGACTGGTGGCTGGGATTGTAACAGAGAAAAAATATACATATACCAAGCATGATAAATGTAAAGGAAAATAGGAGTGTTATAAAATACTGGGGACAACCCAAAATATGATTTATTTTGTGGAAAAGAAGGATACTTGATAAGTAACTGTGACAAAAGAAGATGTTAAATTTGTGGGGAACTGGGACATGATGCCAAAAAATGTGAATTGAAATGTTATAAATATAACAAAATTGGACATTTATAGGTGCATTGAAAAAATGAAAATAACAGTAAGAAAAAACGAAAGGGAAGAAAATAATCAAAGAGAAGAAATTTTAGAAGTAGTAGAAGGAAAATTGGATAAGAAAAAAAAAAACAATAAAGAGGACATAGAAGAAGGTTCTGAAATAAGTGATGAAGAAGACATACACTGGGAGTCAGTAAAAGGGAAAATAATTCTATTGGAAAAGGGTAAAAGACAGAAAAAGAAAATTTAAAGGGACAAGTATAAAAGAAAAAAGAAAGGAAATTGATAAAAAAGAATATATCTAGCTAAATACTGGGAGTTGGTATAATGGTTAAGGGGTTTGGGTACAGAGTTTGATTCTCATCCTTGGGAAGGAAGTTGGTTAGAATGGCCTATTAAGAAGGCTAACCTAGTAATTAGCTATGAATTTATGAAACCACAAATCTAAGGAAAAGAGAAAACAAAACATTTTTAGTTTTTTCTATAAATGTGAATAGTATTAAGAATATAGTAAGAAGAATAAGAATTTTGGAGTGGTGTTATACATGTGATGCATATGTAACTATACTAAAAGACACAAGATGTTTAACAAATGAAGAAAGAATATAAACAGAGAAAATATGGGGAGGAAAGATCGTTTGGAATTTGGGAAATTAGAGATGTTCTGGAATATCCATATTCTGTAGAAATACAGTAAAGATATTAGATGTAACTTTAGCAAAAATGGGAAGATTAACCATTGTAGATTTAAAAGAACAAATGTGTAGAATTATAACATTGCATAGTTATACAAACTGTAAATAATGGTAATGTTTTTTCATCAGATTTTAGACTATGTAATACTAAATATGAATATTATAATAACATGACACTTTAATTGTGATTTAAGAGGCAATCATAAAAAGAAAGTAAATGATATAAGAAAAATGTTTGAAGTTATAAGAAGTGGTAAGTTAATACTTTTGGACAAAAATGCATGGATTTACAAAAGGGTATGTATAGAACTGAAATAAATTACTTCATAGTATCAGAAGGTTTAGTTATAGGAGAAGGAGAAGTAGTTGAAACAGGATTTTCTGACCATTTTGCAATATGGCTAGAGAAAAAAAAAAGAAAACAAGGAATATATAAAATAGGCAAAGGAATATAATGGATAAATTAGAAAGCATGGAATGAAGAAGGAAAGAGATTAGTAATACAGTTATGGAAATATCATATCACTATGAGAACATTTTATAAAAAAATGATCTGAATGGTGGGTGATATTTAACAAAAAATATAAAAAATGTTTTTTATAGTGGCAATTTGATTTGGGAAAAGTAAAGAAAGAGAAATATAAAATACATATAATGATACATTGGAAGATTTAGAACATATAAACCACAAGAACTATGCTCACATAGCACCCCATAATCACTGCGGATGAAAAAGATCCAAGAAAGGAAACTGACATAGTAATGAGAAATATTTATTAACACCAAAGTGATTCTGAGGGATATTAGAGAATATGAATATAACACTGCATATTTGTTGCCCAAAGGGGCACACAAGAATAAGTTTGAGACAAATTTTATTAATGACAATATCAACACAAATAGTGTTTTTGAACATGATGATCAAGTTCTATATGTTGAGAGTTACTGTCTTAATTTTAATGACATTTCAGAAGGGTGTAACCTTTGTCCCATCTGTTAAATTTGATTTGGTGGATTGTCTGAGTTTAGACTCTTCACAAGAAAATTAAATTTAGCTCTCCACTTGCACAATGGAAACCACTGGGAAGAAGGACATCTACAGGAAGATTATGTTTAATCCCCCCCCACCACATCTCTTGGTTCACATGTTTGAGAAGAAATACTCAAGAGATATTTATAAGTATAATTCTAAATATAACCACTTTAAGTTTAATAACCTAACAAAAGAAGAAAAAACTATTTGGGAACAGCTTACAACTGATAAGTCTGTAAGAGTCATCAAACCTGATAAAAGAGGGTGAATTGTCCTTATGGATGCCTACCAGTACCCTATAAAAAATTCCGATATATTATTTGATTCAGTCAAATATTTGCCTGTGTCTCAGAATGCTATTCATATTAGTTATAGGGGCATTGATTTATTCTTGAGCGATCTAGTTTCACAGAGTTATTTCCCCTTCTGAATATAACATTCCTAGTGTGTGAAAAAAACATTTACTCCTATAATTTTTGGGATTCCAAAGATCAATAAAGACATTCAGGAACCACCTTTGAGACCAATTGATGCTGCCCAGTGTTTGAAAACATATGCCCTGGCAGCATACATAGACCAAGTATTGAAAAATGATATAATCAAATTTCCCCACCTGATAAAGGACTCTTGGGACTTCCTGAGTAGGTTGAAACAAGATCTTTACAGTCAAGACATCATTTTTGTAACTATTGATGTTATAGATTTATTTTCTGCCATCCCATATCATATTGGTTTGTATTATTTTTCTGACATTGTATCATCCCTGGATTTCTCAAGTTATACTGAGGTCTGTTTAATAATTGAACTAATGGAAATGGTACTTAAGAACACTTTTATATATTTTGAATGAGAATATTTTAAACAATGTAAGGGAGTAGAAATGGGGCCATCCGTGCCCCCCATTTATGCAGACTCGGTCATGGTTTCATGAGAAAATAAATTTGTATTTAATTCAAGGTTTTGGGACTGTCAGGATTTATATGTCCACTTTTTGGACATTTTTATTTTATGGCAGGTTCTTCAGGGAATGTTAAATGATTTTATGAGTTATTTAAATTCAACCTCAGAATGTTTTGAAATTTACTTCTCAAAGTTCTTCTGATCAAATTAATTATTTGGATGTTTTAATCAGTAAAAATGTCGATCATTGTGGATTTCCCACTAACGTATACAGAAAGCCTACATTCTCAAATTCATACCTGCACTATAACAGTTGTCATTCTCTTCACCAAAAAAGGGGTGGGTCAAAGGACAATATGTGAGACTGGCCAAGATGGTTTTGGATAATTTTGAATTTGAGATTCAAGTGGAAATTTTGATTAACATGTTTTTGGAGAGAGGCTACCCAAATACTCTGGTTAGTGAACTGAGAAGTGGGGTATTGAGAGGTAGACACAACACATATAAAGTCTTATTAGGAAGAGATTTTTCAAATTTTAGCAAACAGTCAGTGGGTAATAAAGACTTTAATTCAGGCTTTGTGTTGAAATATTGTAATGATCAGGACACTGTAGATATATAGGAAAGCACTCCACATGTCATGTATAAGAGGAGTTTTAACCTCAAAAATAGTTTGGAAAATAAAAAGAAGGATTTTGTTGAAGGACATTGTGGTGAAATTCTTTCCTACAGGATGAACTTGTGTGGACACTGTAATCAATGCCACCACATTTACAAAGGGAACACTGTTAAGATTTGTGATCAGACCACTTTCCTAATAAAAAGGTAATTGTGGTACTAAGGAAATAGTCTATATTGGAATGTTTGATGACTGTGATGCCTTATATGTAGGTAAAATGGAAAGGGTAAATAGAAAGGGCATTAAGCAAGAGAATATACAAACATTATTATGATATACAAAATGTAATGAAAATAGCACCTTTTACCACTACACAAAAAGATTTCCTAACCACAACATTTTTAAATTTGCTAACTTAGCAAAAGTGACTATTAACCATCAGAGTGGTCCATGGAAAACCACAGTAGAATATAAGGAACTTCAATGGCAGTTGAGACTTAATGCTGATAAACCCCCTGGCATTAATGACTATATTTCAATTGCTAGTATCCTGAATTTAAGGGTAGCCAAGCTTTAATTTCGGAAATTGAACTTTGGGCTGATTAAAGCACTCAACAATCACTTACATCTCCACACAAAATGTTTTAAGTTAAAACTTTTATGTTAAAGACTTGGATATTAATATTTAATGAAGGCTGTTGTTTAATGTTCATATATATATATATATATATATATATATATATACATATATACATATATGTATATATATATATATATATATATATATATATATATATATATATATATATATATATATATATATATATATATATGGGTCTAGGTTACAACGTCGACAGATGAGAAGACCGACAGCGAAATCACCGACGCGAGAAGATCGACGGATGAAAACACTGACGCGGAGAACACCGAGATGGGGAAAGGATGTGTAAGTATGCGGTAGTGACGGACGTTAGGGTGCGAGTAAGGTAAGTGTGCGATGTTGGCGGTCTGTAGGGGTAGGGGTGGGTTAAGTGAGTTAGGGTTAGGGCGCGAGTTAGGTAAGGGTGCAGTAGTGAATGTTTTGGGTTAGGGGCGGGTTAAGTGAGTTAGGGTTAGGGCGCGGGTTAGGTAAGGGTGCAGTAGTGAATTTGTTTGGGTTAGGGGCAGGTTAAGTGAGTTAGGGTCAGGGAGCGGGTTAGGTTAGTGTGCGATAGTGACGGACCTTAGGGTTAGGGTTTCGGTTAGGGTAGTGGATAGTTGTGTATGTAAGGTTTAGTGTTTGTTTGTTAGGATTTAGGTGTGCTTGTGTTGTGTGTGTGGTTTTTGGTCAGGGAATTTGTTTTGTTTATTGGTTGTTGTGATGATGTGTTGAGTGTGTGTGGTGTCGTGTTTGTGAGCTGTCGATGATGTGGTGTCGGTGATGTCGTTGTCGATGTTGTGTGCTGTCGGTGTTATAACCTAGAACCATATATATATATATATATATATATATATATATATATATATATTAAAGGTTTTGTTTTTAATAATGTCTCAGGTTTATATATTTTTATTTATACTACTTTTTAGACATATACACAGTTATTGTTACATGTTTTTGTACCAAATATTTATATTAAAATGTTATAAACTTTGATATTTAAAAATGTGAGGGTGCTGTGTGCCCAGTTTGATCTACCAGTTTTATCAATAGAGATCCTTTAGTTACACAAGTAGTTATTCAACTATTTAAATGTTCATGAATATGTACTAATTTAAAACAGGGAGGTGTGATGTATTTAGTCTTGTCATGTGACTAAGGTGTTTAATATATAAAGTGTTCTGAAAGTATCTTGGGTCATTCTGATGAAGGATGAAAGTGCTTAATCACTTTGATGTTAATAAATATTTCTCTTTACTAGAAAAGTTTCATTTATTGGATTTTTTTCATCGGCAATGGGGTGTTGTGTGAGTAGAGTTCTTTTGGTTTCTTAGTTTTGGTATGCTTTGCTTGCCTTTCAGTGATTCCAGATTTAGAACATAATGATAGAAAGTACTTTGACAAAGAAAAAGAATTACATGAAAGCAATCAAGAAAAAATACAAAAATTGTTATATTAGCAAATATATTTTTTACAAGGAAAAAGAGAAGAAGTATCAAGTTGCTTAAGCAGATTAGTAAAGGAAGGTGGTTGTGTAATGAGAGAAATAAAAAAAATGTAAAAGGAACAATAGAAAGAACCCAGGAAAAATATGAACAATATGTACAAGAAATGTTTAAAGAAAAAAGAAGGTAGTGAAAAAAATGTGGAAAATAAAAAAGTTAACAGAAAAACTGACTAAAGAGTTGGAAAAGAAAGTTCATTAAATGAGCTAGATAAAATATTAGGACAAGTAAATGTAGATTTGGCTACAAGCCAGATGGGATAGGATATGAAATGTAGAAAAATTTAAGGACTTGAAAAAAAAAAAATTTTTTAAGATTTTGAATGAATGGTTAAATGAAGATTTTATATATAAAAAATATGTAGTGGAATACTTAAATTCATATGGAAGAAGGACGAAAGAAGAGAATTAAAAATGGAGGCTAATAGTATTGAATAATAATGAGTATAGGAATTTTATGAAAATAATACAAAATAGATTTGAAACTAAAGTGGGAAATATTATGGAAGATAACATATATAGTATAAAGGGGAAGGGTAGTCAACATTTATTAATGATAGAGAAATTGTGGATGATATTATGAACAGAAAAGAAGAAGCGAAAATCATTATAGGAGACCTTAATAAGGCATTTGACACAACTGGACATGAAATATTGGGGTAATAATGAAAGAATATAATATAAGTAAAAAATGTTAGGAAATTATGAATGTCAGCATATACTAATAATAAAGTAAAAATACTTGTAAATGGCTGTTTAAGCCAAGAGGCACATATAAAGGGTGGTGTAAGACAGGGATGTCCAGAGAGTTGTATACTCTTTTCATTAGTTGCGAATGTGATAGAGAGTGAAATAAATTACAAAATGAAGGAAGTGGGGTGTATGACACCTGAAGGGTTAAGAATTCCAGTTCTGTTAATATATGCAGATGACATTATAATAATTGCAAAAAAAATGGATAGAAAAAGTAATAATTTGCACAACTGAGTGCTTAGAGATCATGAATATAGCTTTAACTCATTCCCTCCAGTACAGCCCTTTGAAGTGTGTACCTTTAACTCCCAGTGGGTGTGGCTTCAGCCTTTAAAAACGAAGTTATTACCTTAGAGTTCAAACAAACAGTCATTGGCAGAGGCCATATAGCAATACAGTTGTGTTTGCCATCATGTATGCTTCAAGATAAAATATTCTGATACCTTGTATATAGCATGGTTTTGGAATTATTAATGCAAATATGAACAGGCAATAGCTGATGCCTAGAGGCGCAGTAGGCAGTAACTGCAGAAATGCCTGGAGACGTCACTCGGCTGTAATGAGTTAAATAAAGAGAAAAGTAAAGGTTTAGGTGATGTAGTAAAATTGGGGGTATATATTTTACAATGAATGAAATTTCTGTGTTAGGTATACAATTTGGGTTTAAAGATGTATGTAGAATTCAAAGGGGAAAAAAAGCAATAGAAGAAATAAAGCAAACATGTCTTTTTTGGAAGACATATAAATTATTCAGAAAAATGGCGTACTTGATTAATTCAATACTGATGGGAAAATAGCATACTTAGCAAGTGTGTTTATATTGCCAACATTATTTGAAAAAGAATTATTGGAGATAATATTTTTATTTATAAGGGTTCTACATTAAACCCAGTAAAAAGTTTTGTATGTAAATAAGGAAGGACGAGGTTTAGGGTTAATTAACCCAGTGGTATACACTGCTTCATTAAATTTGTACAAAGTGTTAATGTGGATAAGTGAAAAGATGAGAGATTAGTTGTAAAACTGTATAAATATAAGTATGATAAATTTTGGGGTATGGTAAAAAAGTAAAAGAGAAAAAGAGTGTATAAATGAAGAAATAAAATGTTAAGAACAATATTTTTGTGGAAAATAAAAATTGATGATATAGAAAAAGAAAAGTATCGTATATGAATGTAATGATAAAACATTACTATGTAAAACAATGGGAAAATCTAACAAATAAAAAAATAAATCTATAAAAATAAGAAGCAAATAGTATAATCAGAAAGTAGAATGTCAAGCTTTTTTGTGGAGACTAGTAATAGATACATTACCAGTAAAAGAAAATATGCCACATAAAAAGAAAAGTGATAGAATATGTTTACGTTGGCAAGAAGAAGAAACCACAGAACATGTAGTTTTTGAAATATAAAAGAGTAAATAAGTTATGGGGAAAACTACATAAAGAAGATTTTTTTGAAGATATAAAATAAGTGGATAAAATAAACATGGACATGATTAAATACAGATATTATAAGAATAGAAGTAAACAATATGTTAAAAGATTAGATAAGTTATTTTATGTTATATGGGATATATGGATTAAAAGAATAAATGAAATTATGTTTAATGATAAATGGATTTTGGCAACAATATTAAGTAAAACTAGATGGTGGTTATGGAAAAAGGGGTGGGGGGTCTAATAAAGATGACAATTTAGCCTGATTGTATAGGAACTTCTGAATATGTGTAAACAAATTTGTATATTTATAGATTTGTACATATGTAAATATTTGTAAATATGTAAATATTTTCTAATGAGTTATTTTTTATATAAATGAAGGATACCTACTCTGTTACAACACTTGAAGTGCATGTGGCCATTGAGTGTAAAGTGTCCATTCAATTCCTAGCACAGTGGCAGCTGTGAGAACACGATGTAAACATGGCATTTGAGGAGAATGGAGCTGAGGTGAATGCCAACTCCATGGAGATGTTTACTGTTTCAGAAGGAGATAAAACAGCTTGAGAAGAAGAAAAAGGAGATCGGATAGAGGATTCTGAAGAAATCTTTCAGAGAGAACTTTTTGAATGGTCGAAAGGTGAGGAAGAAATTATAATTATAGCCTTCCAGCTGTAAAAGCTGTGGGATGATATATTGACAAAATTAATAGAACTGAGTGAGTTAGAGACAGGAAAATAATTTCCATGGGGTAACATGATGGAGAAATTAAATAAAGTGAAAGAGCAGCAGAATAAATCATTAGTGGAGATAGTAAGGATACATAAAAAGAAGAAGGAAGGAAAGAAGAAATAGTTTGTAAGATTCCAAATTAAAAAAAGAAGTAGAAATGGACAGGTGTGAAATTTGGTAGACTATAGTTGTGCCTTTGGGTGTAAAGACAGAGGGGGTAAGAGCTTTTATTCTAATTAGAAAGAGACTTACTGTGATATTTTCTTTGAGACTATTGGGACTTTAGAATTTTTTGAAAAAGTATGGAGAGAGAAAAGATGTATATCCATGGAGTAATTATGTTGTAAAGACCTTTTTTTCCAGAAACACAGAAAAAATAATATACAATTCCTAACAGAAACTGAAAGAGAGACTGTTAAAAATATTCATTAAGGAATGTTTGCAATGAAGTAAAGGGCATTTCAAACATTTTTAATAATAGAGGACTTTGGACAGGAGCTTAGGACTGTAATGTGATTTTGAAAACAGAGAATGGTAAAATTGTACATATTCCAAGTATGATTAATGCTGATGGACATAGAGCTATTGTTAAGTATTGGGGACAACCAAGAACATGTTATTTTTCTATGGGAGGGAGGGACATTTTGTAAATGATTGTGATAAAACAAGATGTTATTTATGTGGGGAAACTGGCCATGATGTTAAAATTGTAAAACAAATGTGCTAGAAATGTAAAACAATGGGGCATGTATGGATGGATGTGAGAAGAAGATAAGGCTAGAGTGTGATATTGAGCAATAAAATATCAATCAAAAAGAAATATTACAACTAGAAGAACAACAAAGGGAAAAAATGGAAAGTAGTAATATAAGTAAAGAAGAGAGTTTGGATAATATACAAAAAGGGGAAGGGAAGAGAGAGAGAAATTGGAACAGAAGTCAGTAATGAAGAGGATATAAATTGGAAAGTAGTTAAAAAGAAAAGTACCATCAGAAAAAGGGTTAAAGACAGGGGAATAAAATTTCAGGAATTAGAAATAAAAGTTAAAAAGAAAGGACATAGATAACTAAATCAACTTATTGTAGATTAAAAGGAAGGACAGTGACTAATCTTAGAATTCTATTAATGTTAATAGTATTAAGAATGTGTTTTGGAGAACTGGAATAATTGAATGATGTAATAAGTGTGTTGTGGATTTGGTAGTATTAGAAGATATTAGGATTTTAAATAAAGAGGAAAGAGAACAGAGACATTGTGGCTGATTGGAATAACATGGAATTTGGGATATGAAAATTGTTCAGATATTGTTATATTCTATAGAAAAGTAATACAAATTCTAGATTATACTTTGGTCAGACTAGGAAGACTGATGGTAGTGGACTTAAATGGGAAGGGAAGGTGTATAGATTAATAACAATATATGCATTTGTGCTATATAAAGAAAGGAAGAAATTATATATAGATATATTAAATTATGGTATAGTGAATATGGATATTATAGTAACAGGAAATTTTAATTGTGATTTAAGACATAAAAAGCAAAAAAAAAAATACTACATACTAAGGTAATAGAAGAGATAAAATGTGGACATTTAAAATGATGGAATTTAAATAAGAATACATATTGGTGAGGGCAATTTCAAACAGAGGTATATTATTTTCTTCTATCTAAAACTATGAAAGCTATAATAGAACAAGTAGAAGAAACATTTTTGGAGCATTTAGCAATATGGATTGAGATAGTTGAAAATAAAGAATATGTTAAATAGGGAAAGGTATTAAGAGAATTAATAAAAATAATGGAATAAGTGTGGTCAAGAAGATGTAATAAGGTTATGGAAGGATCATTTAACAATGAGAAATTTTTATAAAAACTGTTCAGAATGACAGATAATATTTAAAGAAAAGTATAAGAAAATGTATTTCACATAGGAGAATAACAGAAGACAAAGAGATAAGGAGTATGGAGAAATTCAAAAAGATGTTTTAAATAGTCTAGATTGGAATAAAAATGATTATTTCAGAGGAGGAGGAGAAGAAGAAATTTATAAAAAACAAGAGAAAATGAAATATTTATTATATATGCAAAAATATTTTTTACTTGGAAAGAATGAAGAAGTGTCACCATATTTAAGTACTAAAGTAAAAGAAAACAGTGGTATAATGAGAGAAATAAAAAGCAGTAATGGGAAAATTGATGAACAACAGACAAAAATAATGGATATTGCAGTCATGTCTGTGAAAAAGATGGTAACAAATGAATAAAAATAAAAAGTTTGTAGAGGGTAAAGCAGTTTTCAAAAGAAGTAAAGAATTGTAACAGGAAATTACAATAGTGGAGACATACAAGGCAATGGAGAGTATAAATGTGGACGCAGCAGATGGACTGAATGGTATAGGATATGAAATGTATGTGAAATCAATGTTATCGCAAAAAGAAATATTAATCAAAGTAATTAATGAGGGGTTAAATGATGGGATAAATTAAAAAGAAATATATAAAGGTGCAATGAGGTTTATATGGGAAAAGGGAGAAAAGAATTAAATTAAAAATTGGAGGCCTTAGGCCTACAATGTTTTATAATTGTGACTACCGATTATTTATGAATATAATACAGAAAATATTAGAAGATAAATTGCATTATATAACAGAAGAAGAAGAAGATGTTTATAGGGTTAGAGGAAAAGGAATTCAAGAAGTGTTAATGATAATTCGGGAAAAGTGGTGGATATAAATAAAGCATTTTTTTAATAGAACACAATATTTTATATCAAATAATGGAACAATATGATTTTAATGTAAAGATTAAAGAAGTATGTGACCCAGTATATAAAAATTCTAAAGTTTTACTTAATAGTTGGTTAAGTGAAGAAACAGAGATGAGGATAGATATAAAACAGGGATGTCCAATGAGTAGTTTCTTGTTTATAATGGTTATGAATAGTGTGATAAAAGGACTAAATGAAGAGTTGGATAAAAGTAAATATATACCTTACTACAATCGATTCCTCCTTTTACACCATACCTACTGTGGGATGCAGGCTACACAAACACAAAAGCACACACACACACACACACACACACACACACACACACACACACACACACACACACACACACACACACACACACACACATTAACACCCCAATATGACTATCAATTACTGCCCTTTGTATGACTGCATACAATCATGTTTGCTTGCAATAAATATTTTCAGAAGGATATATGGTCTGAAATTCACATGCCTGACATTTAGTGATTGTAATCCAGAACAATATGCCAAGAAGCCAGATATTTTACAAGGAACAGACCAAAATAATTCTCAATTTCTTTGATCAATAATTTTGGCAATGTTAAAAATAATTAAAGGAGGAGGCCTAAAAGGGACAAATTTTAAATACTATTTTTTATCTACTTTTTAGTTAGGTAAACCCACTGGAGAAAGCGTCCCTTTTTTGTGGTGACCCAGGAGTGCTGTTTGAGTGACTTATTCACAGTCACATCATAAGCAAATGGAGGTACGAGAATTCAGGCCTAGTTCTTTTGACTATAGGAGCAATTCATTAACAGCTCAGAGCCTTAAGTGCCAGACCACTCTGATTCACTTAGGTTAACCTACAGCAGGTGTTACATGAGAATATGTTTTCAGAACAAAGAAAACTATGAAAAAATATATAAGGGAGGTCTGTTAATTGGTGGGGAGGATTAAGGCTTCGGCTCAAGAGTACAGAGTTTGATTTTCCAGCTGTGTGACACTTAGCAAGTCAGGTTTGATTCTCCAAATATGTGTCACTTAGCAAGTCCGTTAATCAGAAACCCTTCCCTACCTACCTAACTGGTACATTTTAAATATTTACATGCCATGCTTAGTTCTTGGCTGCTATGTTTTTCCCAGCACAGATAATTATGCTGCTTATACTTCTGTTCTGACTTAGCTGCTTGAATATATGTCTCCTGACTTGGAGCCCTTTCAGAAAGGAAATGTACACTGCTCAGCTGAGGCCGATGTAAGAAATGTGCACTTGTTGAATGAATCAACAGTGCTTGTGCAAGTTAGGGGTGACATCAA
Source organism: Protopterus annectens (assembly GCF_019279795.1). Lineage (NCBI taxonomy): Eukaryota > Metazoa > Chordata > Ceratodontiformes > Protopteridae > Protopterus > Protopterus annectens. The sequence continues at coordinate 207,727,725 of NC_056725.1, read as the reverse complement.
CAAACAATATATGCTTGTGGAAAGAATCATCTGGGGGTCAGTTGTTTACTGTCGCTTCAGGAGGACACACATTTTCACAGGGAGGTGAGGCATATACCCCCATGTCTCACCATCACCACCCATGCCTACACCCTGAAATACTAAGACAGAGCATTTAAGTATTTTGTCAGCCACTTACCTTTATCTTCAGTTTTCATTTATCACTAAAACCATACTCAATAGCTTTAAGCAGTCTGTTTATAGCTCTTTTCAAAATTCATTCTCCAGTAGGACCTTCTGAGTTTTGTTTTATTGCTGGTCTATATTCTTTAGTTAAATACCGGAACAGATTATCTATAAGCAAACACTCAAATACATTCTAAGTCATGATATACTCACAAATATGTAGCATGTCTCTTGACCCACTTACAGCACCTTAGCAGCTCTGTATATGTTCATAGAGCAAATTTTCTCAAACATAGACCAAGGACTTTCTGAAAGGTACTATATTTTTAGATCTTAAGAGAGTATTTGAAACTGCTTGCTGTTTGCCACTCTTAAGTAAACTCATGGGAAGTGGTTTCGCACAAGTGGTTATACTCTGGTACAAAGACTATATGTCAAACAAAACATTTACTATATATGATGATGGCTGCAGCTCAGTAAATGGAAACATACATGTAGAGTTCCTTAAGGATCAGCACTGGGCCCTCTTCTTTTCTCATTGTTTTTAAATGGTCTACCATGGGGTCTGCCAAAACATTTTTGGCTTTGTGCACTTCTGCTGAATTGTAACATGAAGAGGATTATTTTAATCAGTATACTTCATCTGCTAACAATCACATTTCACACCTTTCAGGATGCCAGTTAAAGCAAACAAAATATTATTCTGGCAACATAGTTTAAATGCGAGCAGAAAATCCTAGACAAATGGTAAACAGTTTGTGAAAACACATTTCAGAAATATGTTGGATATCAGAATGACTCAAAATACCTGACAAGCACACACCAAAACTGGGCTGCTTGCCAGGCACCCTGATTTCCTTAGTATAAGGAAAATATGTTGACAGGTGGCAACCTTATATTCAGCACACATCAGAGTTTAAGAGCTGCTCATTCCCTTACAGTTGTAGATCCTTCATTTAAACCTCTACAATGGACCACTTACTAAAGGTATCTAAGGATCATTTTCTTAGATTCATCTCTGTTTCACAACACATGTTTATATACAGGTCACTGAAAAGTTAACACAGTTAAAAATGCTTAATTGCTACCCTTCTTACTAGTAACAGTAGGTACTCCATAGCCATCAATATGCTCATACCAAGGTTAGAGTTCTACCTGCATGTAATTAGCATGACATCACCAGTAAACATATCCATGCAACAGACCTCTGGAAACATACTTGGATTCATTAATTTCAAAACCAGTAAAGAATATCACTATACCACAGTAAAGAAGACAAGTGGCTCCCAATGGCACCTAGGGCAGAACTTACAAACTGGTTAACTTACATTACTGTCCTCATATGAAAAATAAAGTTTAGTCAGGAACTCCAGACCTCATCTCAAACCATCCAGTATTGTTTTGTATTGTGTTATGCAACTGCTTGGTATGAGAAACTTGTTTTTTTTTTACTGAGTTTTACTGTCTGCTTGGTTAAAGTTTATAATTAGAGGAGACTGGTAGCAATGGTGAGCATAAGCTGTTGCATGCAGTACAGCACCCGACAGCATAGCATAGTCATGGATACATATTGCACAGCTGGCAGGGTAGGTCAGAATAACTACTTTATTAAGTACTTCAAACAGTATTTCAGTGTATTTGTTTAATATTGATATGTACAGTATTTTTCTAATTTCCTCATTAAATTTGACTTAAATTACTAGTTGTTTTCATTTCATTGAATTCTGTGATTCAGAATATCTAATAGAATTCTATATCTGATATAGATATTTTTGTTTCCCTTAAATTGTTTCTTTAATTGCTTGTCACCGAGAATGGATTCTTTAAATGAGTGTACCATTAATGATTTGCTGAAGCATATGTATCTTGTCCTGTGTGCTAAATATTATGTATACACAAACATAACACATGATAACAATGGAGACTTCTGTTACTTAAGTCAAATGTTGGATATTTTGCTTAATTCTGTTGTTAATAAATCTAGGCTTGCTGAGGATGATTGTAGTTGTGCAACTGGCATAGCTTGGAAAACTGTTGTTACATAAATCAAACACTAGGCTGATGAAATAAATAGTATTATACCAAGGGCAAATGGAACACATTTACGAAAGAAGGTGTCCTCTACCAGTACAGACCACCTGACCATATTAAACATGATTCTATGTATACCAGAGAAAAGACAAACACCAACTGATGGAAAGGATGAACCCAAGAAGGCTGTAATAAGACCACAACCACTTTATTGCAAACCAGCAGTCAAGCAGTTTCATCTAGTTTAAAGACTTCTTCAGAACTGCCACAATAATCACAAATCATCACTTAAATACATCTATGCACAATTCATGTGATATCATTGACCAATGAAATTAATTAAAATTGAAATATTTAAACATTTAAATGTTAAAAACTTAAAAAAACAACTAGTAAGTTGTACCTAACTCTCATATAATTATCAAAAGCCATATATGCTGCTGCTCAAAAACTTAGGATAAACTCAGCATATATGGCTGTTGATAATTTATATATATATATATATATATATATATATATATATATATATATATATATATATATATATATATGTGTGTGTGTGTGTGTGTGTAAAGCGAGAGAGAGTTATACTTTTCAAATATTCACAATTTATGTAAAATTGTTATGTTTATAGTATTGTCATTTAATTATGAGAGTTGGGTACAAATTACTAGCTTTTTTAAGTTTTTAACATTTAAATGTTTAAATATTTAAATTTTAATTAATTGCTGGTTTGCAATAAAGTGGTTGTGGTCTTATTACTGGCTTCCTGGGTTCATCCTTTCTATCAGATGATTCTATGGATGACAGCTTTGGAATTCTGGTTAGAAGTATACAACAATCTCGGTTTTAGAGCATTTTAGAAGAAAAATTAAAAAAAGAAAAAAGTGAGAAGTGCACAACAACTAACTAGGAAGAAAAAGAAATTGACACATGTATATAATGTATATAATGTTATGAGAAAATATACTAATCAAAGGAACTGTACTTTGATAGGTAATGTCCAGATTGCAGGGAATGGTTGCATTGTTCTATCACAAATCATTCAGTCTGCAGAAAAAACACATCATTGTTCCAACAGGGAGGGTTGAAAAAATAGGCAAGGGACATCGCCACAGTGGATCACCTGTCCGCTCATGATTGGCAGTGGTGTTTTATGGTGCTGACTTGCCAGCCTGGAGGCAAGGGACAGATTAAAAGGCAGAAATCTAAATTGAATTGGGAAGGATTAGAGAACATACCCCAAAATCTGCAGATATTGAAATGACGTACAAAGGCCCTTGAAAATAGGTACACCCATCCCAAAATCTGTGTAGCTAATTAACATAATTAGCATAAAGTCTGAATACCAAGTAGCACATAATTCATCCATCTTCCAGTAAAAATGCAGGATACAACTCTCAAATGCATTTAAAAAAGAGTGACAAAAATGATGGAAATTAAAACACATTGTTAAAGTGAAATCTGTAGACATTAATGAACTCTTTTGCAAAATTCTACCGCACACGGTCATTTATTTATGCTTCTGAAAAAGAAATATATAAGATGTGTGTCATATTTCTTTAAATTATTGGTGAAACTAGTATGTCAGTCATGTAGTGTGGTTTTCTGTATAGTAGACAGCTCCAAAAGTCATGTGATGAGGGGTGATTTTTGAAAGGGTAAATCAAGCTTGAAAATAGGAGCAAACCTCCAAAAATTAGTGCCAGGTAAATCAGGCCTGAAAATAGGAATGATCCTTCAAAACAGGGACAGTTGAGAAGTCCGGAAAATATTGCTGTCATTAAAAAAGAGGAGAAAGAATGAAGTTGATAACATGGAAATCCCAATAAAAATAAAAAAGGCTCTCCTGTCTCCTTTAGAAAGTCATCTCCTGTGAGGAATTACCACATTGACAACACACCCCCTTAGAATTTACACAGTAGTTTTGGATTTGGGAACTTATGTGGACAACACCCTAACATTTGACCAGCATGTGCTCACTATGGTAGGGAAGTCCTTCTGTATTGTACACTCATAAACAAGAGGATTGCTTCTAGAGCCAAGGGTGTCATTGTTATTGCTGTTCCCTCCTTTATTCAACCCTCATTAGGCAAATCACTTAGTATAATGCCCCTTTTGTTATGTATCTTTTCAGGCACATGCAACAAATGAATGCCTGCAGAAATACCTTACAAAAAGGATACAAGGCCTAAACAATATGTCCTACATGGTTCAACTTAAAACTATTGCTATATTCAGTCTCTTAAAACTGCAAAGAGGTGGAATGTTTCTAGCATACAAGGCATCCTTTGACCCATTACTAATGGACTTACTTCACAGACACAATTCAAATGGTATCAAATATACTCAATCCAGGGACCTAGATTTCTTCTGCAAAATTAACTTAATGGTTTGGAGGGACAGGTATATCTCACAGAGGATACTTCTGTTCTAGAATAGACTCTCCATCCACATAAAACAAAGCTCATCTCTAACAACATTCTAGGGTTGCCACCTTTTGAAATGGCCAAAGTGGGACATTTTCGGGACACACATCAGATTTTACAGGCCGACACATACCCACGGTCAGTACAAAGGATAGAACTTAACTTTTTTTCCTAAATAAAAGCTTATTCTTGTAGCAGTTTAGTTGCTTATTATGTTTCTTGTAACATTTAGGTATTTTAGATACAGAAATAACTATTTTATGCAACTATTACATAAAATATGGGACATAATTATGTCCTACAATCTCAGGGCATTTGCCCTTTTTAATATTTTTTGTCAGGACACAACTGCCCAAAGAGGGACTGTCCCTCTCAAAGTGGGACAGGTGGTAACCCTACAACATTCAGGTGTAACTTAGATCAATGGATGGGAAATAGAAAAGTTACCCCAAGAATCCCCCACGGACAGAAGCAACTCCTAAATACTTTTTCCCAATGCATGTTTCCCCTCCAGATATATATGTTTTGTTTTATACTTATCACTAGTGTAATATATCAAGAGTCTGTACTAAAATCTCTAAACTCACTTAGTCTAAGTTCAATAAATCTAAAATTATTTAAACTAAAACAAATAAAACAACAGCAACAGCATAATTGAAAAAAAGGAACAAATAAAACAATGGTTTTACAGGGGCAAGCCCCCCTCCCACACCCCCTGCTAATTATATATTTCAACTCCAAGATTACGCAACAGTGAAGAAAATGGCAAACTCTCACAACTACTTGTATGCAGTCTCACAAAAGCCCACCCACCCTGCAGCATATCTAGAGCTGTGTTAGTCAATTTACCACAAGATTCACTTGTACTACTATCATAAAAACTAACTGCACATCATCAAAAATACATTATTCGATGAAATAAATATCAGTGTAATAGATGAACCACCTCTCGATACGCAAAAATATAAATATCAGTGTAATGTTTAACTCATTCACTCCAATGGGGTTCAGCAAGTTTGCACTGTAACGTCCAATGGGAGGAGCCCAAGCCTTTTGACAAAATCAAATTATGTCCTCTCATTTCAAACAAATATGCATATCTCTGGAACCATATGGATTATGAAAGAAGTATAAATGGCAAACTCTTTAGCACAAACTTTTTTGTAGTGATAGTATTCTTTAGGTTAAAACACAGTAGCTATTACATTTGTAATATTTTGTAAACAACTTATAATATCTCAGCAACCACTACACACACATGCTGTCAGCAGCATTTTATTCATCTAGCTAAGAGCTTTCATATAAGACTAAAGAGTTCTGCCTGTGTTACTTGGTTGTTGAGATACTTAGAAAAATGTGAAAATTATATCTATATAAATTAATATAATAAAAACAACAGTTGATATATATTTATCTGCACTAGGCAGAGGTCAAATATTAATGCAGTTGAGTTTGGTATTGTATAAGCTTTAACATACAATCTTTTAAAACCATGTACATAGCATGTTTTCTGAATTATTTATGCAAATATGAACAAGCAATATTTGACACCTAGAGGTGTCAGTAGGCGTTAACTGCAGAAGCACCTGAAAGTGTCACTGGGATGTAATGAGTTAACATCTGAGCTTAGACCAAATGAATTTAGAACAAATGAACGGCATCCTACATAAAGATAGATCTCAGAAAAGGTTAGGTGAATCCAGACTCTAACAGGATAGGTTGATTTTAAGCACCAAATTGGATAATTGGCTACGCTTAAAATGTCCTGCAAGACCTGTTAGCCTAGTATTAACCAATGAACCTAAGATAAAGGAAAACTTTATGCTTACAAATGATGTAGGTGGTGAAAACAATGAGATTAATAACACCAATGATGAAGAAGATTACTCTTTTGTAACAACTGAAAGAGCAGACATTGTGGAATTAGAGGTGGGAGGTTCTACAGATGTGGTCAGAAATTATTTACTAGTAATTTAGGGTTCACTTATTAAATGAACTGATACTCACATTTACAGATGGAGTAATGAATACCGAATAGTGTTATGCTTACAAGGAGCAAAATACAAGATGTGAGTAGGGCCTTAGGATGCCTTAATGTAAGGAAGTATAAAGCTGTTTTTATTCATGTTGGATCAAATTATCTCATCTTTAAGTACTTACTGACTGTTTGTGGGGAACGTACAGACCTATTAGATAACATAGTTTGTAGAGGTGTTAGGACTTATTTTTCACAAATCACATATATATAAGAGAGTCTGATCAGTGTGAATGAAAAGATTTTTGGGGTAAATACCTACATGGGAAAATGGCCCATTTTTAAAAGTGGGAATATAAAGAACATCTAAGCCTGATTTTGAGCACACACATAGTTACACAGGGGACTCCACTTGTCAAGACAATGGAAAATAACGTTTGCAACAGGTACATGATAATGTTTAACTAACACAATACAGGATTATTGCCAGGTCAGAGATTTAACAGTTTACAGACAGCAAAATTATATTTATCTGTGCTGTTGTTAATGTAAGGAGCATTAGTAATAAAGTTTATTTATTGGAAATCTTGCTGCATCCGCATAAGATTAATATTGTCATTGTGAAACATGGTTAAAGAAGAATGATTGGAAATCAGTCCTGTTAGGTATAAATGTTTTTCTTTTTCTGTAACATACATTCTATCAAAAAATAGGAGATGTTATGATAAGGACTGAAGATTGTAATGAGACCTGTAATTGTTACATCTTTGATGATAACACCAATACTGTAGATTGTGTAACCATGACAATAAAGACTACCCTGCAACAGATTACAATTGTTAAAGTGTATTGATCACCAATTTCAAGTCCTGAAGAGCTACAGGTATTCAATTATTTCTTGCATGAAATGCAGGAAGGAAAAATCATAATAGCTGGGTACTTAAACTGAGCAGAAACAGGCTGAAAAATATTGATTTAAACCGTTAGTAACAAAATTATTTACAGTGTACATTCAGGAACAACAATTTTCGCAGATTGTAAACACACTTACTAGGGAGCAGAACATAATGGATATTGTTTGTGTTTCTAAGTAGATGATTGTTACTTCATGTCAAGTTTTCTCACCTTTGATGTGCAGTGATTATGAGGTTATAAGAGTTAAACTTCTGCAAGGTAATCCCAATAAACTGAAATTTAAACCAGTGCTCTGAAGATTAATAAAAGACTATATGGAATCAAAAGAGTCACTATGTAAAATGTATTAGAGTGATGTATTCTGTGAAAAGATGATAGAAGGAATGTGGCAGATTTTTGAAAGGGAAACTGAATGCAAGAAATCAAAAATGTTTAACAGCAGGATCTAGGCTCACAAGGTCATGAGGATATATTTCCATAATAACACAATAGTTAATTAAGATGAGAGACAGTGACATAAGAAATGGAAATAAGATTGAAGTATAACTGAAAACTGAATTTAATAAACTAGACAGACAAGTTAAGATCAGGAAAATGTGAAGAAAATATATATAAAGATATTGAGCCTAATGGGCAAACATTTTATAGATCTGTAAGATGCAGTAAGAATAAGGACATACAAATTAACAAATTGTGTGTAGATTCTAAACTGTATTCTTAATCACAATGGATTATATAGGTGTAATGTAAAACAGTTTGGCTCCACAAATGAGAGGTACTTTTTGTAAGTTACTGAAATTAAATTATGTTGAAGAAGCACTATGCAATCTGTATCCAAGCAAAGCACAGGGAAGAGACAGAGTTAGTCATAATGAGCCAATAATACATCATTGAGAACTACTTCTGTTATTCACTATACCTTTTAAGTATGGAGACATTCCTCAAGATTGGAAACCCATCTTTAAAAGAAAGTGGAATAGGATAAACCCAAAGTCACATTGATCCTTAAGTCTACGTTCTTGTGAAAAAATAACGGAGAAGGTTACTTTGATTAATTATTACCAGAACTGGAAAGGTTGGGACTTGAAATCATATATCAGCATCAGTATATTGAAAATAGAGTTGTAACTGCCTGCAGTATGTTCTATAATAATATAATACCTATAAATGAAAACGTGTGCTCTGATGTAAATTAGATATACCTGTCTTAAGCCTTTGATGGTATCATACACAAAGCACTGATCAATAAATTAGAACAATGAGGTATTAAAAGGTAAACTTGATAAGATGGATAGCAACATGATTTATGTATAGAACATGGGAAGTATCATACAGAAAATGGACAGTGAAATTCTTGAGTTACAGTCAGGATAACCCACGGGGCTCTGTCCTGGGCCCATACTTATTTAGGCTGTATCTTTCTGATCTGTCTTTTTTATTTGAAGTGTCCTTTAGGCTGTAGGCAGGTGACTTGATAATGAGAAAAATGATTACATCAGTTATTGAAAGGCATATCTACAAGACAACTTGACTAAAATGACTAGCTCTGCAGAGGAGAATAATATACTGATAAATGTATAAAAAATAATATATGCAATATTAGAGACATAGATTAAAGGGCAAATATTTAATATAGCACATACTAATTGAAATTTTGGATTAATTTTAAGATTTTGGTTTACGATCAGATCCAGATTTGACTTTTTCTGATCCTATCAACTGGTTGGTTAATAATTGTTATAAAACTGTAGGCTATATGAAAGGATTTATAAAACCTAATACAGCAGAAATGATGAAATCATTTAAGTTACACTAGGGAAAAAAACTGCAGTGTGAAATAAAAATATGAAAATCATATAAGAAAACTGGCATGAGTAAATTGGAAAGAGTACATCAGAAATATAGCAAGGACATGCATGGATGTGAAAGTTTAAGTTATTATGAAATATTAAAAAAAACTAAACTTGTACACTGTTTCATATAGATGTTTAAGAAGAGATCTCATTCAGGTATATATGGCATTTAGAGACAATTACCTTCATGAATTCTTGGGGTTTTCAAAGCGATGTAGAGAAACATCAGAAAACCTGTGCCAGAGATTATATATGAATAGGAGATGTACTAATGGATTCTTTGAAGGAGGAGCTGATCATACCATTCACCTTCCTAGTACAAGAAATCTGTACAAAGCCAAAAATAATGGGGGGACAAAGACCCAGAGATAAGGAAACATTTTAAATACTGCCCTTATGCACTTAGAAAGTTGCTAGAATAAAAGGTTTTTGTTTTGCCATGCATTTTCTGAAGGCTATGACTTCTGAAACCCAAATGTATATCATTTTCAATGAATTCAGTCCTCACTGATTTGCAAGAAAACCACAAATTTTATGACAAACATACCAAAAATAAGCAGCAAAAATCTAGACATTCTGTGAAAACCTGGATAGCTGAAAGGTATGTAGCTGATGCATAGAATAGACTACCAAATTATATTAAAACAAGCAGTAGTTTCTAAGATATTTTTTAAGAATACATTGGATGCTTATGGTGATGACAGTTTTGGTATATTAGCAGGCTAGAGGGCGTTATTCCTAATGCATAAAATATTTGTAAGTATGTATGGATGTATGTAAGCCTACAGCTTCAGAAATTCTGATGTATTGACACTTGTAAGCCCCCCCCCCCCACTTAAACAAAGTGCAGCTGAGAAAGATTTCTCAAAATTTCTTCAACGTGTTGGAACAACATAGCAGAGAATATTACGAAGAAAGGCAACATGGGCAATTACTAGAAGAAACTCAAAGAATTTCTGATAAATTAATATGTATGCAGTTGTTTTAGAAGTAGTTGTTGGTAACTCAAGGGACAATCACAAATATAGCCTAATAATTGTTCAGCTTGATTTTCACATTGTTTACAAAGGAAATACTGTTTTGTAAAGTTATTTATCAAAAGTATGCCTGTATTGTCCTAATTGCTATGACCCTCTATTTAGATTTTCGGACTGCATGCCTGCTGTATTCTATGGTCTATAACTGATGTTCTTTTTCTCTCTGAAACTCGTGTTAATTTGTTTTTGTGCATTTTATTGCATTGCTTTAGATGATTATGTCTGCTCTGTAAAGTACTGAATTTGTTTGTGCTAATTGTGTTCTTACTATACTTAATTTGTATAAACTGATTTGTGTATTGTTTTGCTACCTAGGAGTGTGGTGTGGCTGAAAAGGGCCCTCAGACAATTCACTGACCTACTGTAGTTATCAAATGTAAAATAAAATTATTAAATAAAGCATGGAATAATGATTATCTCTATGATCCTTGTGAGACTTGGGTTGGAATATTATGTACAGTTCTGAAGCATTTAAAAGGAGGTCACAGAGACTTGTAAAGCAAAAAGCAATCAACAAAATGGGAGGAAGAGAGAAACTGGCACATGAAGATACATTTAACTCATTCCATCCAGTGCAGCTCTGGAAGTTTGTACTGTAACTTTCAATTGGAGGGGTCTAACTTTTTTGATAAAATTAAATTATGTCCTCAATTCAAAGAAATGTTTGTAACTTTGGAACCATACGAGTTACTATAGCAATAACCCATGGCTGGGTGTGGGTAATTCTGGTTTTACCCACTGTTGATGTGATTTGGTTGCAGGTTATTGCTATTATACAATGACATTATTTAAGACAAAAAGTTACTTACTTTTCTTAAATAATCCCCAGAATTCAGCAAGCCCTGTACAGTGTGCAGAACTAGTGCAGGAGCTCCAGCAGGTAATGTGTCCGCCTTGCGATTCAGGAATAAGCTGCAGGGACGTGCACGAGCGCTCCTGCACTAGTCCTGCATGGACTCGGCTCCAGTATGCAAATTACCCAATTTGCAGGTGAAAACCATGCAAGTGAGTTGAATTTGTGAACCAGAAAGCTGGCAGCCGGCTATGCAGGACTAGTGTAATTTGCAGAAATCTACTCGGTTAGTAACTGAGTACATTTCTGCATACATAACGGAGCCATGACAGCTCCAAATAAAAGGTGTATATAACATGTAAAACATGCCAAAGACCAAATATATGGCCATTGGCATGGAAAACGGTTAAAAAATAAAAAACTTTTATTTATTTATTTTTTTTAGCTGATTTCAGCTGTTTAAGTTTAGGGCAGCAGCGCGCAAACGTGATTGGGCGAAAACCCCCCAAAAAACTGGAATAAGCAATCTAACCAAAATCGCTATTTTGCCATTATACTCAGTGGCAGGCAGAAGACAACATGGCCAGTGAATAGTGGTTGCTAATGGGGGAGGCTCAGTGTGGGACCTGTAACTATGCATCAGCAGGCAATCCTATGCAAATGAGGGGAATGATACTGAATACCAGATTTACCCTCAATGCTAGTCAGCACCCAACAGTGTAAAAGCAGGAATAGCTTGGTGCAAGCCTAGGAGTTAGCTGACATCATAGGGGTGTGTGTCAGGCATACTATAAGTGGATTGGAGCCCTGTGGCTTGGGTTTGCCCTTAGCTTAACAGAGCTAAGCAAGGGGGTGTGTGTGAGGCTGCCTAGCACTCTTTGCATTGCCTAAGCAGGTGTGTGCACTGTGTACTGGGTTTTAAAGAAAAAAAAAAGTAAACCAGGAAATAGCAGCTCTGTGCAAATTTGAGCACTGTGTTTGCGGGGCGCACCCCCAGGTTTAAACAGGAAGGCAATGGGAAGGGAAAACAGCAGTAGAAAGGTAATCTAGGACAACTAGCATAGCTGGCAGGTGAAATGTATCAGAATCAGCCAATTACACAGGCAGCAGAACACTACTATAAAGTATGCAAGCACCTTTCCCTCTGGGTTTTCCCACATAGTCTACACCACCAGTGTATACAAGCGGGGACATTTTAACAAATGAAAACAAGAAAATGATAGGGGCTGCAGCAGCTATCAGACATCAACACATGGAAGAGGCTGAGGGTGCTGTGGATGAGAATGCTGTCGACCAACCCACAGTGAGTAGATGGGGAAAGGTGTATAGACCCAGGGTAACCTACCAGGGGCTACATGAGCTGGAGATAGTGGAGTGCTATAGGGTGGACAGGGACCTCCTACAGCAAATTGTTGAGCTGTGCCGGCCACGTCTGAGACACAGAACTAACAGAGGGGAACCCATCCCAGTGGATACCAAGGTATGTGTGGGCCTAAGAATACTAGCCACAGGTACCTCCCAAAGGCCAACTGGGGATATCATGGGGATCTCACAGGCATCAGCATCTGGGGTATTCCACCAGTTCCTGGATGCCATGTCAGCACATGCCGGTGGACACGTATATTACCCCTCCATCAACTGCCAGGTAGTGTGCAATGCCCAGAGCATTATAATGAATGTGTGTGCTGGCTGCCCTGGAAGCTATTACTTTTCCCATATCTGGCATCTGAGGCAGCTGTACCAGAGATTTGCCAATGGAGACATCCCTTATGGTCACCTAGTGGGGGATGCTGGTTACGCACTGGAGCCGTGGCTGATGACACCCATCAGAAATGCACACACCTGAACAAGAACTCCATAATGAGGCATATGCACAGACCAGAATTATAATAGAGTGTATGTTTGGGATGCTCAAGTCATGGTTCAGGTGCCTGGACACATCCGGTGGAGTCTTGCAGTACTCACCAGCTACATGTACTCAAAATTGCCATCGTATGCGCCATGCTACACAATATGATCCTGCGGAAACAGCTGCAGCAGGAACAGCATGGGGCAGGGCTACACAGCCCCCCACCAATGCCATGGCCTGCAGAGGCACAGAGTGACTCAGAGGAGGAACAAACTGAGCCTTCCCCAGTAGGCAGAAGGAGGTGTGCCCAGTATGCCCTGGCTTTGGCAAAGAGGCAACGCATATCAAATACACTGACACAGTAGGGACCCAAGGGAATGACATCTCTCTCTCTCTGACTCGCACATACAGTAAAAAGGATGCCAAACATGACACTACCTGTGCTCAGCCATGTATAGGGAGTGTACTATGTGCATCCGACATAGGCAGCCCTCCAGCACCATCCTCAATACTGGCACACCCGCAAGGTAAGTCACTCTCCTTACCAATTGCTGAATGGAGTAGTATGTGTTGCTACTTGTATCTATGGTATGGATGTGAGCATGCAAGGGAATTGGGTGGCTGAATGAGATGCCAGCAGATAGTAGACACATATAGTGGCACATGAGATCTGTAACAAATACTGGTGTCACCATAGTAGCCAATACTACACATGGTGACAAAACCCACTGCAGGAAATGTGCTGGGCCACATGTGTGCCCATATGACACACACATGTCAGTCAGGGAGGTTCACATACCCAAAAACAGTCTCAGCCAGCAGGACAGGTGTAGACAAACACAAACAAAGGCTGTGCTAAGGACTTTGAATGATGCCTATGGGTAACCTCCCCCCCAGGCCTACATAGACAGACTACATCAGGTCAAGCAGTGGGATGTTAGTTCTGAAGGGTAGGAAGTCAGAAACTGATATATAGGTCAATCAAACCTAAGACCTGTAGTACACTGATCTGCCTCTAGTCAGCATGATAGGTTAGAATACAGAATGAAATGGAGTACCTGACATACCAGTATAGTCATAGCAAATGTGTACAAGTGTCAGGTGTGCCCCCCCAAATCCTATGTAAAAATATAGAAACAGTCAGGTGTGCATCCCCCCGTCCTATGTAGAAATGTAGTAACAATCAGGTGTGCCCCCCACAATCTTATGTAGAAATGTAGAAACAGTCAGGTGTAGGGTTACCATATGTCTGGGTTTCCCCAGGCACGTTCACTTTTTGGGCTCCTGTCCGGGCATCCGGGTGGTTTTTGAAAATTCTCTGACAAATCACAGAATTTTCAAAAAACAGGCATCCCTATTTCACCGGTATTGTCCTGGGATTGGCAGTCCAATCCCGAGTCCCGCACTGCCGATTACAGTCCCGGCAAAACAGCCTCCACTTTGTTTTTTTTTTTGACTGGCCCATATACCGGCCAATCAAAAAAAATTGCAAAACGGAGCACTGTCTAATGCAAAACTGCTTGATGTTTTGCATTGAACAGAAGAGGGTCTGCTGTGCAAGTTTTTGATTGGCTTGTATACTGGCATATGGGCCAATTAAAAATCGCCAAACATGGAGCTACTTGTCTTTAATGCAGAACTGTGATGTTCTGCATTAAAGAATAAAGACCTCACATCATAGAATCACAGAAGCTCAGAAGAAAGAAGTATGAGAAGAGATTAAAACAGTATTAAAACTAGGAATAATCAAACAATCAACTAGCAAGTGAAATATTTCCATTGTGCTTGTGCCAAAACTAGATGGCACTGTAATTTCATTATGATTTCTATCTACAAGTTCGACAGCCTCTGGTGAAGAAGCTGAGTAAAGCCACATCTCTTACTACACTGGACCTGAACAAGGTATATTGACAGATTCCCATAAGCAACAGGCTAAGGTGTAGACTGCATTCTCTGCTGTCAAAGATCTATTCCAATATACTGTCCTTCCCTTTGGTTTGCATGGTTCCTCACCCTCATTTTAAAGACCACTAGACCGAGTGCTGAGATTCTGTAAGTCTAATGCAGCAGCTTACTTTGATGATATAGTCAGCCACTCTGAAAACTTAGACTCTCATATTCCTAAAGTTCAGGCAGTTTTTGACACCCTAAGATAGGATGAGTTTATGGTATATGCTCTGAAATGTAAAGATGGAATAACTTAAGTTAGTTATTTGGGATTTGTAATAAGACAGGGATTAATTAAGCCACAGATGGAAAAAATAGAGGCTGTGAAGGAATGGCCAGTCTCTAGGACAATAAACCAAATATAGAGTGAAGGAATGTTCAGTCTTTTAAAGTAAGTAAGAGCATTTCCAAGACTTGCAAGGTATTACCAGAAAATTTCTTCCATAGTCCCTTAACAGACCTGACTAAATGTTAAGATTCCAAAATGAGTCAGATATACACCAAGGCCAGAAGAAGCATTTAAGAAGCATAAACAATGCCTCTTTGTCAAACCAGTTCTCATTTTCTGATAGTCCATGACTTTTTCAAGCCTTTTATTGTTTATACAGATTCCTCAGGGGTAGGATTACTGGCAATGCTCACACAGAGGACAGAAAATGAGGGACACACAGTATGAAATCTCAGCAGAAAGTTAAATAAAATGGAGACTAGACACTATAAATGACAGTAAATGCCTGGCTACAAAGTGTCCCTTGGTCTCTACAATACTATCTGATACTCAGGGAATTTACACTAGTTACACCACTTCTGCAGTGGCATTAAAGACTAAAGACCTTTTTTTTTTTTTGTGGTCTTCACCTAGTGTGAAGGACCTTTTTTCCTGAGCCGGCCAGTCAAGAATCTGGCAACCCTAAAAGAGGACGAAAAAATATGTAATACTAGCACATATTTTTTCGTCCTCTTTTTCATATAACCAAATTGGTAACCATAGTGAGGTGTGCCCCTCCCAATCCTATGTAGAAATGTAGAAACAGTCAGGTGTGCCCCCCACCTATCCTATGTAGAAATGTAGTAACAGTCTGTTGTGCCCCCCAATCTGATGTAGACACATTTTAACAGTCAGGTGCGCCCCCCCTCCACTCTAATGTAGAAATGTAGTAACATGTATGTGTAGGTATAATACCAGTGGAGCACAGATGACCTGAAGTGGCCAAGGTAGCAGGATAAATTGTAGAATTTGTACAATATGCAGGTATGCGTGTGTTAGGTTGGTGTGTGTTACATATTGTGTGGGAGTGGTCAGTATGTATGCATGGTGAGGTTTGACCTGGTAGTCATTGCCCAGTGCTGCCGATGACAGGGCCAAGTCCTCACAACTGCAGTGCCAAACACAATGCTCCCCAGTATAACACATACTAGCAGTAAGCCATTGTAAATGTATGGAGGTAATATGTGTCACCATCTGAAAGATGGACATGGCATGACTGTTGGGCCAGATATACAAGAAGTACACAGGGGAAAGCACCCCAGACAGACAGTGTATAATGTGTTCCCATGAAATGGACACTTCCTTGGAATTGTACATACAGGTTTGCATCACATTATCTGGCCTTGTAGTAGGGAATACCGATGTTGTCTGGCCAAACACTTGCAGATCACAAAGGGCATAAGAATAATGTATTGAGAAACAGCTGATGTTCCTGCACAAGGTAGCATTACTGGAATGCCCCATGCATATCTGTGAGTCAGATGCAAGTAGTGTCCATAGCACACATGCACCCAACTCACCCAAACACCACCCACAGGTATCTCTGCAGACTTATCTCTGCTGTTGGGAATGGGTACAATATGACCCCCACCTGTGTATGGAAATAGCAAAAAAATGCAGCATGCAGTGCAGGTGTCCCACGCAGGTGTGTCCCTAGCTGTAAGTAGCACCCTGTCAGCATGAACAATACTGATAGAAAGTATTGGCATGAACACCTGGCACACCTACCCTGTCACCCCAGGGGAATATACTGTATGGCAGTCTGGTACTGTAGGACTGACAGAATGCAACAGCCTGCTACAGCTGGCATGAATCACTACCATATGTCGTACAGTCCTCTACTAAAGGCCTGTGCCTCACCCGTACTGCCAATGTATTTTATGTCATGGATTCACAAATAACAACATAACACAGTCCACAGAACCCATATGCTAGGCCATTTGGATAAACCACAGTAACATGTCCACCATGTCCCACTGCATGAACTGTGGACCATCAACAATACACTGCTGTGATGAGGTGATAACTATAGGGAAAGTATCAGAAAATGTTTGCATAATGTATGGAAGAGGATAGAATAATAGAGGGGAGGTGAGAGCATGGGCAATATGGAATGTGCAAACTATGAAAAGCAGCCATGTGCACATACTGTCCCTGGCTGCAAACACAAGAATGGGTAGCTACAAACCTGCCCATACACCACAATAGGGGTAATGTCCTGACTTATAACCCCTGCCTCTGGGTAACCTGTGTGAATCTGTACAGCTGCGAGGTATTGCCACAGCAGGATATGGCCATACTGTCACATCGATGGATGTACAAATATGAGATCCTCTGCCACCACTGTACCAAGGTGCTGAACCGGTTACACAGACCCAGCAGCAAGTGTCTGCAGCTCCCCCTCCAGAATGGCATTAGTTTGCAGGAATATGTAAGCATTTGACCACAATACTGGACACAGCTGCATTCTCCCTGTGTTCCCCAGGACAGCACTGCTAGCAAAAATGTCTACCTGACAGTACTCGAGGACTTGAGGACATAAAACAGCACAGTGTATAACACTACACATGTCTGCATATCTCTGCTAACACCAGTACCATGTAGCAGAAGCAGCACAGACACAATTTCCTACAGTACCCACTATCCCTTGCCCAGTTTGACCACATATTGCCAAATGATCTACAGATATCCTGCAGAAGCAGTTTGCTAGCTGTAGGTGTAGAATACAAAAGTCTGCACTGGAGTACAATCTATCTGGAATGGATCCACACATTCAATACAGAAGGGCATACTGGGCATGCTCCCAAACTTAGATAAATGGAGGCAATGACAGACAACATACTGAAAAGTCATACTGGGCATGCTCACACAAAGTGAAGCCCATGTCTGGCAAAAGCAGTGGACCACACATACCTGACAGTTGCATATGTTAGTGCATACACTCCTCAGTATGCACCAGTCATGCTTTACACACATTGGATAGGAATACACACAAATATCCAAGGACAACACACTATAATATGCCAACAGTACACATACATAGATTTTTGGAAGAGAGTGACAGTGACAAAGAGCCTTCCATCATGTGGCCTGTCCCACCCAGCACACGGCCAAATGGCTACAACCACATGATGTGTAAATGTCACTCACCATAGAAATTAGCCACTGGTATCTCTCAGCATTATAGACTCTGTGGTGCTAGTGCTAACTGTGCAACATGATTGTACAAGGCAGTAGTCATCTAGCAGTTGTATACATACACTGCGGAATATAAACCTGTGTGTGCCTGATTGTGGTGTGTCTACCTCTAGATGAATGGGTTATGGCCCATGCACACACACTGCCCTCCCCATAGCTCTACTGTGCCAAGCCTGCTGATGTCATTCACTTTGAAATACACCTTTGGGGAAGGAGGAGCCTGGTAATCTCTGTGGTGTGTCCTATAACTTTGTAATGTTGTAGTGTGGTAAACTAGTTAGGTAGGAGTTCTAATCCCAGACCTGGCAATTGTATGTGTGCATGTGGGTCTGTCTGTGTAGGGTGCAATGTTTTTTAGGCTAGTTACACCCACTACAATTCAAATGCCCTACTTTGGCAAGCCTGCTGATGTCATTCACTTTGAAATATACCTTTGGGGAAGGAATAGCCCAGTAATATCTGTGGTGTGTCCTATAACTGCATAATACTGTAGTGTGATAAACTAGTTAGGTAGGAGTTCTAATCCCAGACATAGTAATTGTGTGTGTGTCTGTCTGTGTAGGGAGCAATGCTTTTGAGGCCATTCACAGTCACTACAACCTCCATTGCCCTTCTTTGGTAAGCCTGCTGATATTATTCCCAGTGAAATACACCTTTGGGGAAGGAGTACTGCAATAATCTCTGTGGTGCATCCTATAACAATGTTATGCTGTAGTGTGATATAATAGTTTGGTAGGGGCTCTATTCCCAGACATGGCAAGGGTGGATTTGTGTGTGTGTGTGTGTGTGTGTGTGTGTGTGTGCGTGTGTGTGCGTGTGTGTGTGTGTGTGTGTGTGTGTGTGTGTGTGTGTGTGTGTGTGTGTGTGTGTGTGTGTGGTGTGCTTGTTTGTCTATGTAGGGAGCAATGCTTTTGAGGCCATTCGCAGTCACTACAACCTCCATTGACTGTCTTTGACAAGCCTGCTGATGTCATTACCAGTGAAATACAACTTTGGGGAAGGAGTACTCCAGTAATATCTGTGGTGCGTCCTGTAACAGTGTAGTGCTGTAGTGTGATATAGTAGTTCAGCAGGGGTTCTATTCCCAGACATGGCAAGCATGGATGTGTGTGTGTGTGTTTGCCTGTGTAGGGAGCAATACTTTTGAGACCATTCACAGTCACTACAACCTCCATTGCCCTTCTTTGGCAAGCCTGCTGATGTCATTCCCAGTGAAATACACCTTTGGGGAAGGAGTACTTCATTAATCTCCATAGTACGTCCTATAATGGTATAATGCTGTAGTGTGATATAGTGGTTCAGTAGGGGTTCTCTTCTCAGACATGGGAAGTGTAGATTTTTGCGTGTGTTTGTCTGTGTAGGGAGCAATGCTTTTGAGGCCATTCACAGTCACTACAACCTCCATTGCCCTTCTTTGGCAAGCCTGCTGATGTCATTCCCAGTGAAATACACCTTTGGGGAAAGAGTACACCAGTAATCTCCATGGCGCGTCTTATAACTGCGTAATGCTGTAGTGCGATAAACTCATTAGGTAGGAGTACTAATCCCAGACATGGCAACTGTATGTGTGTGTGTCTGTGTTTGTCATTTGTATCCTGTGTGGAGGTGGTTGTGAGTGTGTAACAACTGGACTCATTGTGGAGTGGGTTTGGCAGATTTCTTATATGATGGGCCCATTATATGTCACAATGTCCACCTTACAAGGATAACAGATGTCAAATAGTTGAGAGGCTGGGGTGCCAATCCATACCCCTACATGTGACATCAAGGCCTGGCGAACAAAGTAAGCAACCCATGTCCCATCCCAGAGAACACTCTCAACCCATGTCTCATACATGACCACACTTGCCTAGGCAACAACCGCTATGTTGGTAGTACCCTGCATATTGCCCACAGATAGTAACCATGGTGTGATTGCAGTGGACTACAGAGGGCATGGCACTCTCTCCCATCACTACAATAGGCACATAATTGCAGACAGTGCACCTTCACTATGTTCCCCACTGGATGCCTGCAACAACTGTGGTGCCATCAAATGTGACCCACAAAGGGCATAACATGCTTTAAACACATGCACTGTATGGACAGATGCCACTGACACCAGGGAAAACCTGTATCATGCTATCAATGTAGGTGCAGGTTCAACCTGGTGTCCATTACCAGTTACCGCCTCATGAAGCCAGGACTTGCACATCTGATGATAACAATCTGTGTACACAACATGGGCCAAACACCCCAAGTACAGTTCCACATGTCACTGAACATGCATGTGGGGCGAGTGCACATCCCAGACACCATCCATGTCAATGACTATAGAACACATAACTGGCAAGTATTGCACATTACTGACCACACACAATAGTAACTCAGGTGACTGGATGGTGGATACAGTACCCACATGTGTGGGCCAGTCCAGACACTACACCCCTGAGCCATACTGCAGACCACTGTGATGTGGCCTGATGCAAAGGTATACCCTTCACCTAGCCTTGTCTAGCCTTCTGGCACAGTCAACCACTACACACCTGTGAAGCAATGCACCAGTGCATGTCAGTAGTGGCACCTTGTGACTGAGTGTGTGGAGTAAGATGCTTTCGACCACATTCACACTCACTACAACTCCCATTGGCCTACTGATGCATGCTGTCTGATGTTAGACACGTTCACTTACCCTTTGCCCATATAACATCTGGATACTCCTGTGGTGCATGTGATACCTGCGCATTACTGTGCTGTGGCAAACTAGCTAGGTAGGAAGTCTATTCCTGACCCTGCAAGTGTGTCAATGTGTGTGAGTCCCTGAGAGAGTGTGGCTGTGATGACATTGTCACCTGTTCATGTGGACAGGCACATGTACTAGACCTACCTTATCACTACTATACCACTGTTGCAGATGTCACTCACCATCAGATATACCTTTGGACAGCTCCCCAACAGGTAAGCTATGTGATGCATGCAATAACTGCATAGACATGTGATAGCAATACATAGTCAGTCAGGGGTTTAAACCCTGTACTGGTAGGTGTGTGACACAAACATGCTTAGCTTTTACTCTCCCATCCCCTCTCTGACTTACTTTGTCTTTGTCTGTAGAAGTACATCTGCTTTGCTTAGGCAACAGCTTGTGTTTTGTAAGTGATGCTTATGATTAGCTGATGGCCTCTGCATGAATTGCAGTCCCCCTCTAGCTGATTGCATGTGGGACAGCTGTGGTAACATTCCCTTAGCCAATTGCATGGGAACACACTCCAATATCTAGGAACATCATGTTGGTGTTTGGGCTTTTCGTTCACTGTGAGCAGGACCTACATTTAGTGTTTGGCAAACAGCATCACATATGGTATTGGGATTTACCTCTAACAACATACACTGTGGAAACAGGCCAACAGACAGGAGGGGGATGTGCCAGACATGACTACAGAATGTAAGTGGTGCTCTTCTGCATGTGGAGTAATGTTGTTTTAACAGGGTGTGTGTGGGTATGGCTGGTCTGCATGATTTAATACCTGTCATGACAGTGTTATGTGTTTGATGAAGCTCCCATCTGTAGGGATATCTTCAGACTGGGCAGTGTGTGGAGCCTTTTCTTTCTTGTGTTACTCACAGAACACTAATCTGAGAACTGCATAAGCATAGTGTGAGGACTGCAGTCAGTACATGGTGACAGCCATGAGGATTACTGACTTCATATGTCACAACAAACCCTGGTACAACAGTAAATGTATGAGGTTATCACAGCAACATGCCAATATTGGGCCAGTGTTTGTAGCTCCAGCCACAAGTCTGTCAACCATATATATGTCATGCAGTCAGAAGTGCATATGTACTGTACATCATTATTTATTGACATCATACCTGATAACAAGCCAGTCAGATATCAGACTGCTAGACATGTTATGTATAGTAGGGGTTGTTTTTGAGGACATAACATGAGGATTCTGCGGTTGTGTGTACAGTACTGGGGTCTGTGTACTTATGGTGATTGTCGACAATATGTGTACTGCACATACATACCTTGATCTGTGCACAGACTGTGGTAGATGCTATTGTTCTTGGTCCTGTTCTATCTGATGTTACATGCTGCTCCAGTGTATGGTACCCTATTGGCTCACATGTCTGTAGGGCCAGACATACACGTGTCCCATACCACAGACAGACATCGGACCACACTGTGTCATGACCCAGTGTATGTAGGTGTGTGTGGGTTAACCATTATGTAAATCCCTGTGGACACATTTCACAATGACAAGATGTTAGTTATCTTGCAGGTGTCTGACATACCCTTCTGATACCTCATCATGGTCAACACTGTGATGCAGTGCATTTAACACCAACAATACATGAACATGTGCAGCATGCATTATGGGTAGTTGTGTTAGATGTGTGCATGGAATATACCATAGCCATTACATGCCCTGTGTATTGGCAAGCATCAGCATAAACCATACTCACCAGCTACAGGCTGCTGCCTTGGTGGTATACCAGAGGGACCTACATAAGAGTGTGAGAGATGTGATGTCAGTGGCCACAGTTGTGGCAATTGCTACAGGGTGGGTGCAGCATTACAGTACATAAACAGTACAAGTCCACAATATGACCACTTATGCACATCTGTTTATTACTACTATGCAGCAACAAACTATATATATATATATATATATATATATATATATATATATATATATATATATATATATATAAAACATGTCAGATATGCATGATCTACCTGTACAGATGTGGATGCATATGTAACTGGGGTCTACTGATGTGCCCTGTGGCCTTACCTGCATGCTCCTCAGCCGGTGTGTGGGTAGAACCCACCTCCACCTGTTGGGTGTGCGGACGGGCAGGTGCCCCAAGGCTGGGAAGAAGCTCCTCAACATGTGTCGGGGGGATGGATAGCATGACCCCCCCCATTGTGAGGTGATCCCCCCCGCACTGCAGCAGCACACCGACAGGCATTGTGAAGCAGGTCAGAACAATGATGCCGGACCTGCTCATAACTGTGGTTATATAGGCCAACATCATTGACCCTGTGGACTGGGTCATTCCACAGGGCGGTCTGCTCCTGCTGCTCATGAGCAGTCCTGCCAAACAGGGCAGGATAGGGCTGGATTAGGTAGTTCAGCACAACCTCTTTTTCTTCCGCTGAATACGCAGGAAGGCGGCCATGGGACATGTTGCCTGAAAGACATAAAGATGGAAACAGGTCTGAGCAACTCATACAGCAAGGTTACCATAGTTCTTAATACACATCTCTGTCAGCCACCCACCATATCAATGACAACAAACTGTTCACACAACTCAATAGGTATGGCTGCAGCTTACCTACCAGTGGGACATATGTTGCATTGTACCACACTTTGTGCTATGTGTTTGTAGCCATGTTCCCTGTGTGGACACTATAATTGCTGGCCTGTTATGGACTATTTCACCTGAATACCATTGTTAGAGCCACTATGGATCCATATATGCATGTGGTATGCTTGCTATGTGATTGCTGCACATCTGACATTCTGTGTAATTGGGGATATCTATGCATGCTGTTGGACATGTTCCAGGATTGTGTAGACTATTACTACCCACATATGTTCTATAACAGTGACACAATATCATATTTAGGGAATAGTTGCCAGCAGAACCACCTCTCCAATCTCATCTGGTCATGTTACCAGGCCACATCACATGTGGGACCCACCCTGGGACCTCCTCATCTACTGGTCCAGCACTACCTTCAGGTGGAACCACCTCAGTGCAGCAATCAGTGTCTTCCACTTGCTACCTGAATGCAGCATGCTGTGTAGCACTTCCAATTACCACTGTCATGGCCACCCACTGCTATGAATCCCTACATCATGTGGGCATGGTCCCTTTATCTTTCCTGTATGGTGGACACCCTTCCTGTGTGTGGGCAGCAGTGTTACAGACAGCAGATAGCAATATCTCTTACAACAGAACTTGCACACTCAGGCCAGCTACATATTTGTATGAGATTTCAGAACTACAAACAGAGTGTGAGTACTGTTGTATGCATTGTATAGCACCAGTATTACAGGGTTTGTGTGTACATACTAGTTTAACATGAGGCTGCAGTCTGTCTGCATAGCTCTCAACTCTGTGCCTTTCCACTTGATGGCCAGAGGTGTGCATGTTATGTTTTGCCTGTCCACCACACGTCTTGTGTCAGATATATCACTGGCTGTGTATGTGTGTTGATTGCTATCAGTACATGGCTACATCCATGTGTGTTTCTGACTTCATATTCCTGACTAAGGGTATGTTGCAGACTATCCTGTAACAGCAGTGACTTGCTTAGTGTATGACAACACTATTTCACATATGGGCCTGTATTCCAGCCTCTGTCCTCCACCTACATACCAGGCTTTGCCCATATGACATTCTGTCAGGGGTTGTGATGTAGTGGGCTGTGATTATGTCATGCTGCCATTCCTGCCATCATTCCACTGCTGTTGTGGCCCCCACACATATTGTGGGTTGGGGCCATATATTTGTGGGCTTCATCTGCACAATACATGTGTGCCCTTATGCAGCCCAGCAGCCAGTATTTGTAACAGTGGTATATGGCCCTTTATGTCAGTCTATGGGGGGATGCACCATAACTAACCTAGGCTGTTACAACATGTGGGGGTATCAGGGGTAAGCTGCCTTAAGGTATCTGGCTGTACATTACCATACAATTCACCTTGGGTAAATGCAGGCCTACTACTTCCTGCCATACGACTGTTCTGTTTGTCAGTGTGACTGCGATGGTATCAGTTACGCCTTGTTATGTAACAGATACATCCCATTGTGTCAGCTGATGTCTTTACCCCCTAGGGATTGTGTACAGAGTGTAGATAGAGGCTGCTGGACTATACATTTGCATTACTTATTGTTGATTGATTCTTATCCTGTGGCCCATTCTGTCTTAACTGTTGTACTACTTAAAGGCCTTGGCCTGGACAGCAACATATGTAATTCTTTCTGAAATACTGT
This sequence comes from Protopterus annectens, assembly GCF_019279795.1. NCBI lineage: Eukaryota > Metazoa > Chordata > Ceratodontiformes > Protopteridae > Protopterus > Protopterus annectens. The sequence goes on along the minus strand of NC_056725.1, from coordinate 207,702,269 downwards.
ATTAATTTATCTGTTTGAGAGTTGCATTAGTCTGTTTATATGTATTTCAGAGTCTAAACAGCTATATGACCTGACATATACCACTGTAATAGTACACAATTAAAGCTTTCTCATGTATGCAAACCTGTGTGTGGTGTTATATCCTTTGACCTTTCTGTGGGTATATGTTTCGGGCAACAATTGTCTTTTGTGTGGGTGATTCATACAGTGCCCAGTTGGTAAGGTGGCAACTGTAGGCATACTCGCTGTTCCACATGGTGTGCACCCTCTAAATATGTATCTTCCTATACATATCTGTGTGTGTATGTGTAGTTACATATATATCTATATCTATATATATATGTATGTGTATATATATATATATATATATATATATATATATATATAAATATATGTGTGTGTGTTTGTCTGCATATATGTGTCTGTGTATATGTATATTAGGAATGTTTATTACTTCCACATTGTACATTCCCTATGGTAGCCAGACTGTACTGCATGATATGTTATTGATACCAGCCTAACATCATACAGGTGGGATGGCTTACTGTTAACATTTTGTGCCCATGTTGTGTCAGGTCCTGGTTATGGGACTTGCAACAGTTGGTAATTGTATTGCAGGGCAGACCTGTTTGGCTGTGGGGGGGGGATATCAATACGTACAAGACGTATGATGCTTGGGCCCCCTCACCCCCATTAATGGTTCCTGTGGTCATATATCTATTTATGTTCTCTTTTATATCTACAGATATATATCTGTATATACATATATAGTTTATATATATATATATATATATATATATATATATATACACTTACATATATATATATATATATGTATATGTATATATATATATATATATATATATATATATATATATATATATATGTGTGTGTGTGTGTGTGTGTGTGTGTGTGTGTATATATATATATATATATATATATATATATATATATATATATATATATATATATATATATATATATATATATATATATATATATATATATATATATATATACATACATATATATATGTAGACATATATATCTATAGATGTATGCATATGTGTGTGTATATATATATATATATATATATATATATATATATATATATATATATATATATATATATATATATATATATATATATATATATATATAGATATAAATATATACACACACACACACACACACACACACACACACACACACACACACACACACACACACACACACACACACACACACACACACATATCTACATGTTTAAATACATTTCCTCTACTGTTGAATGCCTGTGCGGGATGATATGTTTGTAAAAAACATCAGGGTTATGTATATCTGACATGCCTTAGAGGTAAATCACTTTGGCTATGGTGTGCATTGTCCAGGGTTTGAATCTTACAGAGGCTGTTTATTTTGTTGCTGGGCAGAACAAGGGCCATTGGATACAGTGTGATTAAGGCATTTTTAAGCAGTTGTACATGGGTTTGCACGGGTTTGCATGGAGGTAAGTACTGCTAACTTCCGGTTATAGTTTCTTATACTCAGTTAGCTTCTAAATTGCTTAACCTGTGTAGACGTTGCTTACCCCCACACAAACAGGCTTAAACCCGCTTACTGCGGCTTAAAAGTGCTTACTCCCACTTACCCTCTCACAAATTTCTTTAAAATAATGAAAAAGGGTTGATAGGAAAGTGGTGAAAAAGGGGCACAAAGAGGGAAAGACAGTAGGGAAAATAGCTAGGGATGTGCAGGATGGGTGTAGGGAATGGCCATAGCTGCCCATTTCTTTTACAGCAATAGCTGTGCATATACACAGAATTTGGATTTAGATTGGGACACTCATACTCCTGAGAGAAGGGTGAGGACAACAATAATATGTTGTTAAGCCAAATAGACCAGATTAAATGTGTTCAGTGGACACGTGTGAAATGGACAGCTATATATGGGGCGAGTTTTTTTTGGGAACAGATTGCCTTTTTTTTTTTTCAGGTGAGAGTGGGATGTTGGGGAGGGATAGTAGGTATGTTTGGGGAAGTAGGTTGAGTAGGTTAACAGACAAGATGTATACAGGGGCAGTATATGACACATGTGGGGGGTAAACACCTTGATGGGGAGGGGTGTTGGGAAATTGGAAGCCCATGAGCCCCCTAGTGGAAACAGTAGGACTGAGGTCCCCACCCATGGGCAGTCACCACTGCATCTTCACAGCCCTGAAGGTGGCTGTGCTGGGGGCTGAGTTGGAGAGCCAGGCCAACCCTCTTTTTGCAACACACAGCCCTCAAGCTGGCATAGCAGATCTCCAACCTCCCTGTTGAGCTTGCTACGCACCACGACCCGGACCTGGTGACGGGTTACAGGTTCCTGTCCACTCCCGCTCCTGGGGGTGGGTGAGCCCCATCCCCTGAGGCAGTTCCACTCGAAGGTGGTGCAGGACCAATGGATGAGGAGGTCCCTTGTTGGGCCCCAGACATGCTGGTGCCCAGTGCCAAGGCCAGCTGAGGTGGGACAGGAGGGTCCGCTGGGACCAGCATTCCCATACGTGCTATAGTGTTTAAGTTGTATCAACATATGTGGGTTAGTAATAGTCAACACATTCCAGGATTAGGTATAACAGCATGCATAAATATACCCATTAACCCAAACACCACATATGGAACAGTTGCATAGCAAACAGAGCACATGCATATATGGGACCACAGTGGTAATTACAACAGCATGCAGGTACATTGATGGCACCATGCCACCAATGTGGGAGTATTTCAACATAGCACATGCATAGAAACAGATTTAAATAATTATCAAACATTAGGACATATGTCCCAACATTAGAGTTAAGTCAACACATATCAATTGAGTTGTGTATTTAGTTTATTGTTCCAGATATATGGTGTGTGGGGGGGAAGATGTCAATTAACAACTAGTATATTCCTGTAGTTCGCATTCCTTTCCTAGTCAGTGCTGTTATCTGTACCTTACAAGTATTAGTACACTACCCTATTGCCTTAGTTTGGACAGTGGTATGGCTGTCGACAACTATATACATGAACTGGTTTTACCTGCATATACACCTCTTACCTGGTATACCTGTGGAGGAATTGTTTGTTAACACCAACTAACTGTTTCTACACATACTCCCAGATTCCAGGTTGGTGTTATGCACATACCTGTCCGTCTCTTTTTGCACAGACTCTGGGCATGTCTTGACCACATGCAGGTGAACTGGGACATATTTTGACTATTGCCCTCTTAAACCTTTATTGTGAATTGTACAATGACAGGCTTGTTTTCATTGACATTTTCAAAATATGTACATGCCTGACAGTCAGTTATATGACATGAAATGCTGCCTACATGTCAGAGATTAGCACACTGATATGCCAGGGGGAAAGGGTGACAGCAGGCAGATATGGGCCAATTTACTGGACATTCTGGACATTTCTGTACACTTGTGGGGTATGATTCCGCATACAGCTTACTACCACTCCCAGGATTCGGACCATAGCTGTGTCTGCTAAAAATAAAACACTGTCCATCACAGTTGTGTGTGCTATATAGATATTGCTGTGTATCTCTTATCTGATTTCTGTCTATAATTCTCCTGTGGTTTTACATTCTGACCTTGTATTACAACACTCTTATACAGGATACCCTAGACAGTTATATTATGTAGCACAGTGTGGGTGACAGTGATGAGTGATACCTTATTATTCAGAGCAACTGCAACACTAACAATGCCATACAATACCAGTGTACACAATACCAGTACAGGATATCAGTCTTTTATTTCTAGGCACAGTGTTCGTATCTGACAGACCTGTGGGAGCAATGTTTGTTAGCACTACCTGAATGTTGCCCTACAAATTACCAGATTACACATTAGTATTATAAACATACATCTCACTCTGTTGCTGTGCACACTCTGGTCACAGCTTGACAACATGGGGTGTAGATAGGACATACTTGGCTTATTACTCTCAAGACATTTTGGGGAGTTTAGCTAGAGTGACAGGTTTGTTCTCATATATGTCTGACAATCAGTTGTATTTTTTGTTTGCTGCCTAAATGTCTGGGATCATCCCACTGATTTCCCAGGGGGACAGGGTGACAGACAGCAGATATAGGCCGATTTACTTGACATTCTGGACATATCTGTACAGTTGTGAGGTATGATTTTGTATGCAGCCTACTACCACTCCTAGGATTTGAACCATGGCTGTGTGCACTAAAAATACAACAGTTCACATTTCAGTTGATTGTGCTATTTGGATTTTGTTGTCTGTCTTTTCATTGTTTTCTGTCTATGTCTCTCTCAGTTGTACTATATGACCTCTTGAGATTACACCAGTCATATACAGACATTCCTACACATTGTATTTATGTAGCACAGTGTGGGTAACAGTGCTTAATACAACCGTACTATTAAGTGATTACAAATCTACATTACCATATGATACTAGAGTAAACACATGCAGTCCGGCAGTTAGATCTTTATTGTCAGGCTATTATACTTTTATTTACATACAACCTATATGAGACTCTTCCTGCCATATTCTGTGGTGTATGCAGTACATGCCTTAAACAATACAGGTTTTATAAAGGCTTACCACTACTTTTAGATTTATTTCCTATGACAGTACATGCAAGAATATTTCTAACCTGCTTCGCGTCACTACTGCTCCAATCGATATCCTGGTTCATAGCCCACTCACTTACCACTGTGAAAGACATAAGAGGAATATTTAGCCATACCTATCCATAATATACATGAGCTGGCAATTATTAAACAGGTAGTGGACTGATACACACATCTGGGACCTCCCCTGTCCTCCTAGCCTCTTGGATCCACTGATTCAAGAGATCCCCCGTTCACCGCTTCAGGTCGGCATAGTGATGCCTGACCTGCTCACCAGTTTGGTGTATGCCAGTGGCACTGATGAGGTCATGGGTGAGACTGTCCCAGGCTTCTGCTTTCTTTTGGGAACCCTGGTACTGGCCCTGCAGCAGTCTCATGTCATGGTCTTTCACAAGGAGTCCTGCCATGTCTCTGGACTCCTGGATACCCCAGCACTGTGCCCCAAAGCACACATCCTCTCCCATTCCAGACATAGTGCTTACAAGGGGAAGTTACAACCAGTTATGAGATGTAGTCCCACCTGTTGGGTTTAAATAGGGCCGGTTTCATGCACTTTGCTGTGATTGGATGGTTTTGAAAAGACTAAGCTATGGGCAAACCTACTTACCTAAGGTAGGCATTGCTTAAAGGGGTATACCAATGGGCAGACTGAGTTAGCTGGCCTACATATTGCTTACATCTACTAAGCTGGGTTGTGCAATGCTTAGCATTGCTTAATATTTTGCTTAATATTTAAGTTGCATTATATTTGCATTGTGGCATTGATTTATTATTCATTACATGTTATATATGTGTTTAGTATCCATGATTCATGTGTACATACACTGTATGGGGTTCTTGTGTCTGTTAGGGGATTTTAACACTTTATTACAATGACAACTCACATCTGGGTTTAATGCAGTACTCCAGTTCACATATTTTTGTTATGCAGTAGATTATACAACATAAGACTGTATATAGATTCCTCTCACATGTTCAGTTTGACTTTCCTATAGTGAGGATTTGTTTGGTGATACCTCAATCTTTTGTACTGCTGTGATGGCTTAATGATTAACTACTGTGACTATAGTGTACAGGGTTCTGGGTTCAAGACCTGCAAAGGCTGCTTATTTTGTTTCTGGCCAGAACAGCGGCTGTTGCATACAGAGTGATTAAGGCACTTTTAAGCAATTGTAAGTGAGTTTGCATGGGCTTGCGTGAAGGTAAGCAATGCTAATCTCGGGTTAAATATGGTTACAGAGAGTTACCTTCAATATTGCTGAACCTGTGTGCACGATTGCTTACCCCTGCGCAAACGGGCTTAAACCTGCTTACTACTGATTACATATGCTTACTCCCGCTAACTACTGCTTAATAGTGCTTACACTTGCTTACTAGTGCTTACTCCCACTTACCACCGCACTAATTTAGACAGTAATGTCTAATGGTTCTTGGGAAGGTGATGGATTTGGAAACTGTATGGAGTTATCATTCATTACACATTTTACCTTCCATTTGTATCCCTGATTCCTATGTACATATACTGCATGGGACACTTGTGGTTATCTGTGGACTTTGCAACATTATGACAATGAGACCTCACACCTGCATTTAATGCAGTACTCCACTTCACAAATATATGTTATAAATATATAAATGTTGTAAATATATGTTATCATAGGTTATGCAACAAAATAAATTGGTCATATAGTGATTTGCCATGGATTGTATTGAAATAGGACTTGAACCGGGAATGACTGCTCGTAAGGCGATTGCTCTGCCCACTGTACTATTGCTGCATTAACCGTAACAAAACGATGGGCAAACCTGCGCACCTACGGTTAAATTTAATCTGTTTCATAAAAAAAATATCTTTATATATAATGTTTTAACTATTGCTCTTGTAAACATGGGGGGATGTTGCTAGGGGTATGCGAACACCTATGAACGGACTCGCTCATTCTTTTATTCATACTCTGCTGTTCTTCATTGCAGGAGTGTATATATCCTGAGAGCTCTGCTCACAGACACGCCCCCTGCACTAGTACATGCTCCGTGTAAGTTTAGGAGCTCAGGCAGCACTCCTTCATTAATATGCATGGCACGCTGCCTTCCTGCTCCTAAACAGCCACTTCTGTGCAGGACTAAGCTAGTCCTGCACAGAAGGATAGTGAATCCGGGGGAATGTCTTTGTATAATGGCGCTTTGCTATTCTTTTGCTTTTTTTCCAGGTGTCATGGGACTTTCTTGATGTACTGCACGCGTGTATTGGACTTCGGTTCCCATGCTTAAACGGTACATCAGTGTTTTGGAATGCAAGCAACAGAGAAAGGAAAATCTATGTTGCCTTTTTTTTTTTTTTTTTAATTTTTAATTTGAAATCTGGACAGTTCAGATGTATGAGAGAGAGACAGGGCAGAGAAAATACAAAGATAATCGGGTATGTTTCTTTAGTTTTGCATAACATACCTGATTTTCCTTGTATTTTCTCTTTTACATCTCTCTCATGCCTGTGAATTGTTTGGATTTCAAAGTTTATTTTATTTTTTTTTAATCAAGAATACTCGAATGCTCCATAGCATATATTAATAGAAGAATGTCTGGGAAACCGGACTTTTTTCTATTAGTATATGCTCGATTTTACAATGGACATTCTACTTGGGCTGACCAATCAGCGTGCACATTTTTGAATGTCAATGATCAGTCATTGTATAATAAAGAAGTATAAATGGCAAACTTTTCAGCCCAAGCTATTTTTTTTATAGTGATGATATTCTTTAGGCTCAAGGTCTTAAATGTAAATGGGTTTGAATGTTCTCCAGCAAGGTGTTAATGTACAAGTAATGTCTGCTGAAAAACTGGTCTGTTATTTCACGGCAGCATATTATGCTACTGTGGAGCTTGGACTGTAAGAAAGCTAATGATTGACATTATTTTACACTTGCTAAAATTACAAGAAATAGATAATTAAAAAAAAACCAGCATGTATGTGTGTCTGTTTATGTTTCTGCATGTGTGAATGATTGCATGCTTACATGTGTTGAAGCAGAAGTGTGTGTGTGTGTGTGTGTGGGGGGGGGGGTAAGAGAGAGAGAGAGAGAGAGATAGAGAGATTGATAGTTTGATCAGTGGCTGCAGCAGTTATTTCAAATTAAGAGGTATGCATACCATTCACCCTCTCAGCTCAAGCATTCTAGATAAAGATTAAAATAATGGGGGAACAAAGGCCCAAAAGATAGGGACAGATTTTAAAATTGGGATGTTGCTAGAATAACATGAAATGAAGTTTGAAATGCAAACGTGTCATTATTCAATAACGTCAACCCTAATAATTTGCCAGCAAGCCACACATTTTATGAAGAACAGATCAAAAAATGAGGTAAAAATCTGGACATAGCTTGAAAATCTAAACAGTTGAGAGGCATGGAGGTAAGAAACTTTTAATGGCTGCCATTATTAAATTAGTTTAATCATTTGTTTTTAAAGGTAAACTGCTTCTGAATGTTTGTGTGTGTGTGTGTGTGTGTGTGTGTGTGTGTGTGTGTGTGTGTGTGTGTGTGTGTGTGTGTGTGTGTGTAACATAGAGTGTGTGTACGCATTAAATACACACCATACTTTTTATTTTGGATATAAAATAATTCCTCCATCAACATTTACATTATACTACAACAAGTTTGAAACATTAGACAGAGGAACTATTTTATATCAAAAATATTAAAATGTGTGTGTATATATATATATATATATATATATATATATATATATATATATATATATATATATAGTAATTAAAAAACAAACAAACAAAACAATTTAAAAGAAAGCCCATTCTCTAAGCATAATAATGCCCTCCAGGGTGTGTGTTATTGTATAAATAACCCTCTTCCGGCGGTGAAGAGGACCTCCACCTGCAACATTGGGCCTCAGAACACCTCTGAGCTTGTGTTATTTACACAATAACACAGACCATGTTGGACATAATTGCTTGCGTCAACAACGTACAATATCTCAGTAACCACTCAAGCTACACGCAAACTGTAAACAGCATTTTGTCATCCTGACAAGAGCCTTCATATGAGCATACGTAGCTCTGTCTGTTAATTGTTGAGATATTTACAGAAATATGAAATTTACAAAAACATAAATAAATGCTATATGAACAACAACAATTAATATCACTTTACTTGTACTAGACAGATGCCAAGCATTAACGCAGTTGTATCACATAACATTTAAGACAAAATCTTTCAATAACTTGTATGCAGCATGATTTGGAATTATTACTGTAAATATGAATAGTCTGTATTAGCTGACTACAGATGCCACCAATATGTAGCTAGAGAAATGTCCAGAGGCTTCATTATCTTTAATGCGTTAAGGACCATTATTTCCTTTTATTGGATAGGTCAAAAAGGTAACAGACAAACCTTTCAGTAAAAACTGCAAGAAAAACCTAGCAAAGCTAAAGTCTTCACTGTGTAATACATTAAACCCTCTGTAAGAGAGTTCCATGGGCTATATGCAAATCATCCCTCAATGATATATCACTGTTTTAACCACTTGGCTTCTGAAGACTTATGACTTCTACTTTTTAAGCTTTGGTACATTCAGGCCAATAAAGCCAACCCCCATTAGCTGCAGCAATGCATGTTTTCGTCTCTTGGCTTCTGAATGATGCTGACTTTTTATATTTTACTTTTTAAGTCTTTATGGGTATGCAGGAAAGACCAAGCTAGGCCCATGACATTTTTACCCTTAATTTGGATGTTTTAAGATTATTTGGGATATTTTGCAGTCACCCTAATGTTTATGGACAAACAATCCACTTATATTGTACTTACGAAGTAAAAAAAAGGTCAAAGCATGTATGTCTACAAATACAGATGGCTTTATTGGAATGAAAATAGCCACAAAGACTTGAAAGGTAAATAAAGCCAAACTCCACTAGCTGTAGACGTGCACATCTTGGCTGTTTTATTTATTTATTTTTTACTTCTTGGGTAGCTTATTCTCTAGAAACACAAAGCTTGAGTATCAACCGTGATGTCTGTAAACACTTTGGGGCCTACAAAGTATCCCATATAATATCCAAATATCCAAACTAAAGGGTAAAAAGGTCAGGGACCCAGGTGGGTTTTTCTGTGTATCCATAAAGACTTAAAAAGTAAAAAGTCATGAACATTCAGAAACCATGGAGCTGAAACATTGATACGTCCTTGATAGGTCATTCGCATATATGCCATGGGCATCCACTACAGGAGATTTAAGGTATTGCACAGTGAAGACTCTAGCTTATAGTTTTTACTGAATGGTTTGTGTATGTGAACTTTTTACCCTTTGATGTTGAAGGTGGTTAGAAAGGCCAGGGAAGTTATTATCCTTCACTGCTCCTTCCTATTATTATTATGCATGTATTAGAACACAATGATTCATCTTGAAAGCTCCCAACATTTCTTTACCAATAAATTCCAGGGCCTGATTTCTGTGACCTATTTTGAATGCTTTAAAGCTGTATTTCTTTTCTCTGTCACATACAAATTTCTGTACAGTGATCTTTGCCTGGCCTCAGAAGCCTAAAGTGACCATGCCATGTGTAATGTTCTGTATGACCACAAAACCTGCAGCACCATTAATACATGTACAAGAGATTTAAACTCTGCCACAACATAATTAATAGCTGCTGGTGGATATAGATGTCTTTCTTAAGGAATAGGCTTTCCCTTCATATTAAACAATATGGCTTCCTCCTAACCCTCTTCAAATACAACCTCTACAAATGGATGGGAGACTGTAAACACACCACTGGTGTGGCTTCACAATTCCTTATTGATAGGGGAACTAAAGACAGGAACTGAAATGGCCAGGTTATCATTTCTTTTCCTGATCAACTATCTAACAGTAATCTATAAACCTGAGAACCTAAAAGTACCTTAAGCATTTGCTTGGCCTGTTCTTATCTGGTACTATAATTTTGACTGCTTAATTAATAAAAGAGCGTCTTCTGTGTGGAAACATGCATGAATGGGTGTACCTTCGTTGAAGGTTGTGCGTCAGGGCCGGCAACACGGCACGTAAAAATCTACTGCCAATCATTAGTGGACCGAAGTTCCGCTGTGGCGACCCCTAACCGGGAAAAGCCGAAAGACACAGCAGTTAATAAAAGAAGTAGACAATTTGTAATATGCTACACAATAATATTTCTTATAAGTCATGACAGAATATCATAATTCATTTTGTGAAATAGAGACTCACTGAGACAAATGCAGCAAATGTTATTTTATAGGGGGACTTTTTTTCTCCAACCTCCCACATATGTGATACTTTGTCCTCCAGCATTCTGCAATGAATGTACTAACTTTGAGCTTGCATCATTGATGGGAAGAGGCAGAAATTAATTGAGCTCAGAATTAATAGCTATGATTTGGGAGGTTGGCATAATGCTTAACATGTTTATCTAACATACACAAAGTATAATTTTTGATTCTTGCATTTGAAAGGAATTAGCTAGGCATAAAATGATTTGCAAAGGTAGCTAGCATGATACTTACCTATAATGACCAGAATGGTTACTGCTTTCTAGCATTGGATAGTAGAATGGCTCTTGGCAAGTGTATACTCACATATAAGTCAAAGTACAAGCTAAGTATCTTTGTAAACAGCATTTCAGGCAATGTATTCATTTTGTTCAGTAAGCTAGGTAGCCTCATCACACTTGCACTTCACACTGAATTCATTCTGAGGACTAAAAGACAACTTAATAATATAAGAACTAGAACTGGATTTGTATTCTCATTCCTTATCTATAAGCTTTTCATCTTTAAATTTGGCTCAACCCTTACCACTGACAAATCCTCTCATACTTGCATACATTGCAGCAATTATATATTCAAACTTAAAGAATATGTCTAATGCAGATAGGTTCATAGAGTCATAGGTAGGTACTAGGCTATTGGCCGTAGGGTCTATATAAGTCTAGCCAAAAAGGTACCCTGGCTTTTGCAACCCAAGAAAATTATTTTCCTGTGCCCCTGTCGAGCAGAGCCACAAAGGTGATCCCTGGGGTGAATTTCCTATTTCCCATCCAATCATCAAGATTTTTCTTGAAGAGTGCTAATGAGGAGCTTTGTTTGATATAGATAGGTAGTTTGTTCCAGAGTATGGGAAGTCTCTGGGACAGGAATCTAGCCCTCCATCATGTTCTGTTTATTGTGGTGACAAGGTTTAGGTCCCTAGAGCGTGTAGCTCGGAGGGATTGGGATTTCTTTAAGTGGAGCATGTCCAACAGCTCTGGGTCTGACATAGCTTTGCATGTTAGGCAGAGATCACCTCTGAGTAGGCGATATGCGACAGATTAAAGCTGGAGTTTTTTGAGACAGTCTGCGTAGGGCATCTGTTTGAGGCCGGTAATCCTCTTTGTGAGGTATTTCTTCAGCCTTTCCAGTTGTTGTAGATGTCTTGTGAGGTACATACCAAAAGCGGCATTGTACTCTATAAAGGGTCTAATGAGTGATGACTAGAGGGGAACAATGACCTCTTTTTTCCTGGATGAGAAACCTTTTGTGATGATGTGTGCCATGTAGAAGGATGTCCGGGCTACTGTGGCAATGTGATTATCAAAGGAGAGACTACTGTCCACCTGTGTCCCAAGATCTCTTATCATACTTTTGGTGTTAAGTAGACTACCATCTATGTGGTAGCTCATGGGTACAGAGTTTTTTCCAAAGGGGATGATAATGCACTTTTTGGCATTGAGCTTGAGGCCATGGCTTTGACACCAGGCATCTGTCTCAGTGAGGCCCTTTTGTAGGATGTCCACATCGTTAGGAGTTTCAGTTATGGCTCTTGGTCTGCAGTCACCTGCGAACTTCATTAGCCAAAGACCTTCTGTGTTAGCCTGTACTTCAGATAAGTAGATACCAAATAGGAGAGGACCCAGGACTGAACCCTGTGGTACTCCACTTGTCACTGGTCTGAAGTCGGATTTGGAGTCTACTACTTTCAGAGTATGGGTTCTGTCAGTGAGTCAGTTGGCAACCCATCTTGTGACATAGGGATTTATACCTAGTTGAGTGAGTTTATCTATAATTCCAGAGTGGGGGATGGTGTCAAAAGCCTTGGCAAGATCTAGATAGGCTGTGTGAACCACCTTACCCTCGTCTACGGCTTTGGTGACTGTTTCAAAGAAGTCTTTCAGGTTTAGGAGACATGATCTGCCTTTTACAAACCTGAACTGGGTGGGGTCCAGAGTTTGGAGATTACTAATGTCTTTGTTTATAAGTTCCATGATGATACATTCCATGGCCTTGCAGACCAGGCTTGTTAGGCTAATGGGGTGGTAGTTCCCAGGGTCTGTGGTGGCTCACCCTTTGTGGAGTGGGATAACTGTCACTGTGCACCATTCAGTGTGCACAAAGCCTGAGGTGAGGCTATGATTGAACATGGTGCTTAGGTGGGGTGCCAGTTCATTCTGTAGTTCATGTAGAACGCAGCCTAGGATGTTGTCAGGTCCCATGGATGCTGTGTTCTTGGCTTTGGAGAGTGTGGTATTTACCTGTATAGCCATGATGACAGGAACTGTGCATTCTTCCAGTATAGAGATGGGCCCTTTAGGGGGTGAGGGGGGGGGGGGTAAAGTTAGCACTGAACTTATCTGCTAGGATGTTGGCAATATCAGTTGGTTCTGTATATTTAGTGCCATTGTGCTGTAACTCTGAGCAGATCTGAGTGTTGCCATTGAGAGTATTGACATAGCTATAGAATGCTTTGTGGTTGTCTTTAGAATCAATGACGATTTTGTTTTTGTAACTAGCTTTGGAGATTTTATGAGGGATCTCAGCTCTTACTGAGGCTGATCAGGGAGTTCCACCAATCATGTGATTTTACTCTTTTTTGCAACAGTTTCTTTCTTCTGTTGTAGAGTTTGTTTATGGCAGGGGACCACTAGATTGGCTTCCTTTTTTTGGAGGATAACATCTTGGTTCTGTTAGGGATAGCACAATCCATGCACCCGTGTAAGTGCTTATAAAGAGCATTTGTGTAGGATTCAGCAGTCATACCTCTATTGTCCGTCTGCATGGGTGTCGTGAAGTTTGCCACTTCTGTCTTAACAAGTGTGAAGTTGGCTTTGGAGAAATTATTTACGGTGCTTTCCCTAATGGGGAGTGGCGGCAGGATGTAGATGTCTAGGGTGATTAGCTTGTGGTTGGATCTGACCAACGAGGAATTGACCTCTGGTGTGGAACACCGGTCGCCCATGTTGGTAATGACCAGGTCTAGGATATTGCTGCCCCTGGTGGGGGTGTGGATAAGTTGATCCAAGGTGTTGGAATTTATGAATTCCAGAAAACGTTGAGCAAAAGAGTTGGTACATGAGTAGTTTTCCCAGTTAATGGTGGGGTAGTTGAAATTGCCCATTATTAGGGTGTTTGGTTGTACTCTAATATTTTCCATTGTATCAAGAAATGAGAAGTGTGAATCCTGGGGGGATGGTGGGGGATCTGTAGCAAGTTACAGTTTGGATTGTGGTCTTTCCCAGAGTTAGTTGTACTTGGATAATCTCGGATGCATTATGCTCAGCAACTAGCCTGGAGGTTTGGATATCCTTAATGAATATGGACACACCTCCACCTTTAGAGTTTCGGTACAGGTTAGGTAGCCGAAAGGTGTGGTATACATTATAGCCTGGTAATGCAGGGGTGCTCTCTGGAGCCTTGAACCATGTCTCTGTCACTGCACAGATGTCAATGTTCTCCATTTTAAGGAGTGCCTCGAGTGAATGCATTTTGAGGTTTAGACTTCTAGCATTGAGTAGCATTACCCTCAAATTTTGTTTGCTTGTATCTGTTACGGTTTCTCTGTGCTTGACTTACCAACATAGAATTAGCTTCCTACCAATCATGCCATAATCAGAACATTTTGATGGTAAGTATAGAGCACAATTACAGTGCATGAGATTAAAAAATTCTATTTCATCTGCATTATATTCTATTTCATCTGCATTATATACAAAAAGTACGTCTTACCATGAATTTCGTGAGCTATGTATCTATGGGATTCAGAAGCACTTTGCATGTTGCTGTATTCGCATTTGTGGAAACAGTGGCCACATGCTGGGTGGAGGCAATTCAGAGACTCACTTATTATGACAGAGATGGGCTGTGAAATGCCATAGTAGGCATAATATTGAAATGACAGTATGACATGGAAATGGGCAACATTAGTAAAATATGGGTAATGGTGAATGCAAATGAAGATAAACAGTATGTGTTTTTGTTGTTTGGAAAATTCCAGCTGGGCAGTAAATGTCCCTCTTCAGTGGAAACCCAGGGAGAAATGTCCCAAAATGAAATTACATGCTTGGAAGTATGGTTCAAAAATGTATATATTTTGAGAAATGAGGTGCTACTGCCATAGCAGCTAATCATAGTAAAATTCTGGAGTTATGGAATAGAGGCTGTGAAAACATGGATACGATAGCCACTGCTTTTCTAAGTATGTATATTTGTTCTTGTTACTGATAATCATGGATGTATGTGTCATTGCCCTCAGTGTCACTGATTCATTTGTCAGAACATACAATGCTCTCCATGACACAGAAATAGTCTGCTACCAGGTGGACAAAGACTTCATGAAAGAGTTTGTTGAGATGTGTTGTCCTTGTATGCTGGCCTGTGGACACCAAAGTATGTGTGGCTTTGTAAATGTTATCTTCAGAGACCTTCGAGTGATCAACAAGGGGCATAGTGGGTGCATCCTTGACCTCTACCTCAAGTATACTTCATCAGTTTTTCAAAGTTATGTTACAACATTTGGGGGTAGGATACATGATTCCCATGCACCATAAAGGAGAAAAGCAATACTATGCAGGCATTTCATGATGCAGTCCATTTTCCTGAGGTACTAGAAGCCATCAACTGCATCAACATTACAGTAAATTCCTCACCTAGGGATCAGGGACAACTCCATCAACTGCAAGATGGTCTGTATTGCACAGTGACAGTAATAAAGCAGGATACCTAGACTGTGCCCACAACTCCCAGATCTGGCCCAAATGTTACCAATATCAGAGGTCTGTGCAGAGTGATTTTCCGCAGGTCCATATTATTTGTGATGCAACATTAACAAAAGGATGTATATCACAGTTGGTGCTAACTCAATCTCAGTCTATCTAGGACCTTAATCAGGAGAAATAATCTCTCTTTCAATATTTGTTGATGTTTTATTATTATTCCTGCATAACAACACCATCAGGTGTGGTAAGTGAGTAGGTGTATAAAGGAGTTACCTGACATGGACCACTTACAGTATTATTGGTGATGCCAGATATGCCCTTAAGTCATTGCTAATTACATCAGCAAGAAACCTACAGACCATGGTAAGAAATGTATACAACACCACCTTTTCACCGACACAAATTATTGTCAAATTTGTATTCAAATTACTAAAGGCCTCCTTTTTCTGTTGCTGGCTCTGGTGGTTCTCTGCTTTATGACCCTAAAACATGCAACAAAATGTTTGCAGTGTGTGCACTATTACACAATATGTTGCTATGCAAACAGGTACAGCAGGGGGGTGGGGTCATTGAGGTGGTGTCAAGGACAGGTGGATGCAGTATACTGTAGCACTGACTAAAAGACCACATCTGGTTCACAGCTGTGGGTCCAAATAAGAATAACATACAACTGTAACAATGATGCATGCAGTAATACTCCAGGTTGGGGTATTGGTGGGCCACATTGTCCATTAGACATGGCTTACTGGGTAACAGAGTACTGAGAGTAGGGCACAGTTGTCATATGCACAGGTGAGGAGGGCCACAGTGACAACTATGTGTGTGTGTGTGTGTGTGTGTGTGTGTGTGTGTGTGTGTGTGTGTGTGTGTGTGTGTGTGTGTGTGTAGAGGGGGAGGGGATGTGGATTAATACTGTATGACACTCTATGAGTCATGAATCGGTAAATGTGGGGGCTGGGTTGAAAGGAAAGGGAAGGAGTGATATCTACAGTGTGGTGTGACTGTGCAGTGGTGGGCAGTGCTGATGTTTGTGTGTGGGTATAAATGGACATAGCTTTGGCAGATGATGCACCCAAAGTAGATCAGTTCACTGACCATCTATATGTCCACCAATGGCAAACTTGTTGAAGGAAAGTCACAGGCATGGTCCACAACACACATAGAGGATGTAGTGCTATGTGATCCCAAATGGAAGGATGTGCTATGGGAGGTTTCAGTATGATAACCCTATCTACAGCCATGGCAATCAGCAGTGTCCTCAATTTTAGATGGTGGTTGGGAGCCGAAGGTGCTCTGAGCCATAGACCATGCCCTCTCCTACCCATGGGTGGGGGTTCCTCATTAGAGCTGGAGCTGGACCAACCACATCAGGAGCTGTGGCCATGATAGGTGGTTATGCAGAGGCATCTGCAGAGTATAGACTTCTTATGCCACTGTAATGCTGCAGGTATGGCCATGACAACCCTGTAGGTCATCACACAGACCATGTATAACCCTCAACTATCTCAGCTATAGCTGTATTGATCTATGCCTGTCATTGCATAATGGCTCTGTAGAAATGCCAAGTATTAGCCATAGAAACACTCAGGTCAGGAGTGGGATGGTATTTATGTTATTGCCTGACACTAGTATGCTGACCCCTCATGTCCTTATCACATTCAGTAGAGTTGGCCGCAACCAAAGGTGACTACCGCTGGAGAGGAGGGTGTTCCCTCTGCTGATGTGTTGGCTACATCCTGTTCTACTGTGACATTTTGGATCAAAGGGGTGGGTCACAGAAGCACAGGATCTGTACCTGTTAATGAGGGTGGGGGTGGGGGGATATGGCTGTCACACTGAATGCCTACCACAGCCTTGCTAGGGTAGTGACTACTGCTACTGACAAACAATGCAGACACAATGATAGTGATATGAGGAGGTATCATTCTGACCTTAGATGACAATGGGAAAAAAAGGTCTGAGAGAGGGTGCACTTGAGATGTATAATAAGTATGCAGGGCATGTTACTACCTTGTTACTTTAAATATAGTAAAATGTGCCTTTGTAGGACATTTAATACAATATAATTGTATTTCTTGCTAATGTTTTTCATGTCATATACAGGGTTTGAAGAATAAGCCCCTGTACCAAAGGAGAATGGGATGCCTCTCCAGATACAAGGATGGGTATGACATCTGTCACTGTATAATTAGTTTTGTATATCATACCATCACTGTATTACTCACGTTTACATTATGTGGAGGCACCTGTAACACTAATATGTAACAGTACTATACACTGCCTGACACAACCTCTATGGATATACTGCCTTTGTAACCCATTACCCCACAGTCCCTGATGTGCAGTGCTATTGGGACTGTAATGCACTGTGGACACTATCACACAGAAGGAGGACATATGGCAGGAAGGATATGCATCACATCATTCTGACCTTGCATTGGCCCACCATATGTCCATACAGGCACAGCTGACATACAAGTGGCATTTCTGCATCCCCACAGTTCTGCTCCATGGAGCACAACAGCCTACATTAAGTTGGATGTGCACCATGTGCTGAAAGCTGCCTGTGTTACCAACAATTTGTTTTCTGGCTTGGTAACTCTCACTGACACCATATGCATGTTGGGCTGCATACATACTAACACTGTCCAAATACACATAACTTGTTTTTGTCGCTATACCAAACAGCATATCCACAAGGGCATGTCCGCACGCTCCCTCCATGGTCTCTTATGTCTAACAACATCATCCTGCCATTGTTGTAGCCACAGGCCAGGGTACACTGATGCTACTACACCCATGTATGCACATCATTCAACAGGGCCAGGTACACTGATGCTGCTACACCATTGTATGCACATCATTCAAAAGAGACATTTGATATTAGTATTGGCCCTAGCATAGTAACGTACCTAGCAGCTTTTAAGTTCACCTGTAGGTACCTGCTAGGTTTATTATTAGATGTATACATGTCAGTAATGTGTTTTTCTCTCTCTCTCTTTCATCATCATCATCCTTCTGTTATATATATTTTTCTTTGTGTGTGTTTGTGTGTGTATATGTTTATATATTTTTTTCTCTCCATCTATGTTACTGTTGTATGCAGCATCATCCACTGTTGCGCTTGTGGTATAACAATGGTCCTTGCTCCACTATCTCACCATCTGCTTCCAGGAATGCCTATCTGTTGAGTGATGGAGGTCCTATAACAGGGTGTAAACTTGAGGTGTTCCATGTGGCCTCTGGTGGTTGATCACTGAAGAAGAATGTTGTAGTTCCCTCTGGTGACACCACAAATGGGCCTCAGTTCAATATCCAACAGCAGGATGTGATGGAGAAGTTTGTCAACCTGTAGAATGACACTCTCATTAGTCATTTGGAGAGGGTCCTTATTTGGTTATCAGAGCTGCACCACTGCCTGGGACTGGTTTGTGTGCTATCTAAGGCAGGAGACACTGGGGGAGGGCAGTCATCCTGGTAACTAATATTTTTCTTTAGTGTAGTCCTGGCAGCACAGTCAGGAGCTATGCCCCCAGACTATTACCCATCCTGGAGTTTCCCCTGTTTTTGTGTTACCTTCCTCCCCACTGTTTGTTGTCCGACCCTCCCCATCACCACTTGTCCAGCCTCAGTCAGTATGTCTATATATCCATTATCAAACCCCTCTTTTGTGTAAGCACCTTCCTTGTTGATCTTTGCCTGTGTTATATATTTATTCATGCACATTTGCTTCCATGCTTCATCCTTCTTCCCATCCTCTGCCTTCCCCATATATCCTTACACATCTTTTCTTCTTGATAAAAAATGGCACCTGTGTCACAAAAATACCTTGCTCCCTCCACTCCCATACTTTCTTTCCCTTTGGTCTTGTGTATGTTTTTCTGCTTCTTTGTCCCCCTTTCTTACCTTCCTATACACCCATTACCTCACCAGTTCAGTTAAGAAAACTTCATAGGAACATTGCTGAGAGCCATTTTTTGTAGTGCACAATTATTCTAGTTGTGTTGTGAAGCTGTGTATGTGCATGCACAAAACATGCATTTTTAGTTGCACTCATGAAAATATCTTTCTCCTTACTGGCACCATCATTTCAGTCAGTGGCTTTCTTTACTAGTTAATTCTCTAGGCATGAAATTCCTTCTTCTTAACTGATAATTACATTTGAGCTGCTTTGTGGTTCTTGGCATCTCCTTGGTATCCCTTGTGTGGTTCCATAAGTGATATTTCTTAATCTCAGGGCACAAATTTTATGTAATTTACAAGTTTTCTACTCGTCCAGTTTTGAACTTATTTCATACTGTATGTAGTTGTCACTTGTTTATATTATGTATATCAGCATTTACTTTTAATACTCATTTTTCTGGTTTGGGTCTTAGATATGAAGGACCCATAACACCAATCCACTTGCTTGGTTAACAAATAAATAAATAAATAAAATATAATGACACAGCTACACCCCCTCTTTTGGTGTAAATCTTTTTAATGCATCCATTGTAATAATGTCCACACTGACTATACTGTCACACTGCTTGTCACCATAACATATCTATCAGTAAAATATTTGATTCCTTCTTATGAGCAGTGCTGCGTTTTGTATACCCTAGATGAGATGTAATATTTTACAAGCTTTAGTGCTGTATTTCATTTTCCATAAAGGTTTACTGATGTTTCAATTTTCCAACATCATTCATGACCTTTTTTCTTTTTTTGTTGCATATTCATCTATCATTAACCTTGATGTCAAGTGCTGAAGTTGTTAGATAAAATGTGCATGGCCAAGGAAGTCAGTGGGCATATTGTTATACTCTGTATTACACAACAATGTAAGACAGTGGGCTATGTAGGTGTACAGAGCAGAGCAGAGAAAGTATGAGGGTGGTATTCATAGTTATTACACATAAGCATGGCAGATATGTGCGCAGGCTGTGACCAAGTGCAGCTTAAGTGCAGTTCAGAGACAGTAGCTGGTAGAACCATTTTGAGAAAAAACTTATGCAAATGATCAAATAATGAGATATAAATAAGAAATATGTGAAAAATCTGCAAATTCATATGCAAATAAAGTGATCTGCCTACATCTCTGTGATTCATAGTTGCTTTTTAATACACAATTCCACCGTGTATAGATGGGTTATAAAAAGCAGATCTGCATCTTTTATATCTAGTTTGCATTCCATGAACATGCCTGCTTTCACTGCCAATCTGTATCTCACTGTGAGTTGTTCATTTTGGGTTGCATCATAAACTGGTGTGTGAAGTTGTGCTCACCATCCTAAGAGACAAAGGTAAAAGCAAATGATATTAATCTGAGCTTTGCTGAGCAGAAATTATTGGACAGGTTTAAAATGGACAGGGATATACTACAGGCTTTGGTGAGTTTGCATGGCCCACAGACAGGAACTGAGGAATACATGTCCTTCCTCAGTCTGTGGATGAGAAGGTATGCACAGCTCTCACTATATTTGCCTTGGAGACCTTCCAGAGACAAAGTGGGGAGACAGTGGGTATTTTTCAAGCTTTAGCCTGAATGATACTTCAGCAGTTCCATGACATACTTTTGGCACTTGTGCATAAATAGATTAATTTTCCAGTGTCAACACAGGACCAAACCAGTACCATGAGTACCTTCTATGGAATGGCACACTTTCTTGAGGTGTTCAGTACAGTAGATTGTACCAGTGTTCCTGTATGGGCCTCATTTGGACTATGGGGAGAATGGTACCAGAAAGAAATGGCTACTATTCTATCAAATGGTGGGCAGTCTGTGATGCATGGGGTGTGCATCACCATTGTGTTTGTCCAGCATCCTGGCAGTGTCCATGATTCCACATTTGGCCAAAAAGCTTGCTGTATTCAGTCTTTCTGGTTTAATTTCTCCAAGTATTTTGGATTTCTTGTACCATAAAGGAAATG
Organism: Protopterus annectens; assembly: GCF_019279795.1. NCBI lineage: Eukaryota > Metazoa > Chordata > Ceratodontiformes > Protopteridae > Protopterus > Protopterus annectens. The sequence continues at coordinate 207,680,727 of NC_056725.1, read as the reverse complement.
GACAAGTCAGGATATCATTAGAGTTCATGATACTATTATTGCTTCAATCTTTGATGTTAGGCATGAGTGTTCTTCTCAGTACCCACAGCATGCCCAGAACTGCCTTTACCTCTTTCTGTAGTTCATATATTGCTAGCATATTTAAGCGTGATTCTAAATTATTTTTTTTTTATTAACCCTGTCTCTTCTGCTACTGTTGGAACTGTCTGGATATCTTTTTTTCCACATTGCTCTCATTTCTGTTTGCAAATCCATATATTTTATGATTTTATATCCCTTGGTGCATAATACACTGTAGTCACTGGGTGTAGCAATTTCAGTTATCAGTGCTGCTTTGACTTTTTTCCTGAACTACGTCTACAACTGGTTTTCTTGCATTTATGTTTTGGTCAGTAGACATAGCTGATCCCATGTGATATACACTTCATTATTCTCTATGATGCTTTGCATTTCACGTTTACAATGCTTCTCAACTACTTCTATATTGCAGTATTTGCACAGTCTCCAGTGCAACAACCTTGCCACAATATTGTGTATTTTAGTGTACAGACCCTCTACCATGAGTACATCATACCCAGTAATGAGATGTGCAGCTGTTTCCAGTTCTATTTTACAGAACCTACACTTGTCTGTTTCGTCCACTTGTTCTATTGACTTTGTAAACTGACATGGATTGAATTCACTATTTTGGGCAGCCATTATTATTAGGTTGCTCCAGAAGGTCTCTTTACTTTCTGCTATATTTAAAAACTTTCCACTTTTCCTTATCATCTGATCCTTTAATTTATACACTTTCATTTGCTTTTTGGCACTGTCATTTGCTGTCTGATTTTTGTCTACTTCTGGCTTGATTTCCTTTCTCACTTTGTTCCAATTTGCTTCTGCAAAAATGTCATCTTAGAATTCTTCTCTACATGCTTTAGAACTTCACTATGTTTGGATCTGATGACACCAGTAAATATCTACGCAACCCTACAACTGCAGATCTATGCATGTAGTTGATTTCAAGGAGGCCCATGCCTCCTTCAGAACAAAGAATGCACAGTCCTGGAATACATTGTATTTATATCATTTGGTAAGCATGAAGCATTTTTCTAGTTTTCATGTCTAACTGTTCATTGTTTTTTGTGGACAGCCATTCATACCAAAACTATAAGTTAGAACAGGAAGAGCACATTTATTTATAGCATGGACTTTATTCGTGGCTGTCAAAGCAGTTTTCAATAACAGCTTTAATCTTCTGAGGCATTCCTTACTGAGATTTATTTTTATTTGTTCATGTTTCATTGTTGACCCTTTATCTATTCCCAGGTATTTATACACTCCCTCCTGACAAGTTCCTTTATATTGCATTGCTGTCCCAGGCTGATATTTTCCTGGTGCTGCAGATTTCCTTTTATTAAACATTTTTCAAATTTATGAAGACCAAGCATCATTCTTATAGCATCTGCGAAAGTCTTAACCATTTGCAGTTGTGCTTTCAGATCATTGTTTGATGAACTATACAATCTTAAATCATTCACAAAAAGTAGATGAGCTATCTTTAGACAAGGTTGGTTTCTAGGAATTTAACTTTAACCATAACCTAACCTATTAAGCAACAAGCTTAATGAGTTAAGGGCAAGACAAAACAGCAGTGACAACAAAGACTCACCCTAGAATATCCCCTTTGAAGTTTTAACCCTGGGATAATAATTTGCCCATTGACATGGCTTAGCTGTGGAGTGGTTTGCTACAGTTTCATAGTCACTGTGACATAATTTATCTGTGTAGTGTGTATCTTATACAACTGTAAGCATTCCATTATCCATGAATGTTGAGCGCTGTCAAATGCTTTTTTGTGATCTATCCATGCAATGCTTAGATTCTTCCCCCCATTTACAACTCTGTTATGATTTTATTTAACAACAAATGATCCTTTGTTCCATATAACTATCTTTTATTATTGTATTGTTGTTGTACAATAATTGAAGTTTTCTTTCTAAATCACTATAAACTCTGCATCAACTCCAGTATAGAATTTCTATGTTGGAAGGCAAGTTATTGGCCTATAGTTATTAGGATGGCATGAAGGTTCACTCTTAAAGAGGAGTACTGTTTTTCCTGTTAACTAAGTCAGTGTCTGTTTGGGGTATGCTATAAGTAATTCTTGCTTAAGGCTAAATCATTGTGTAAAGATGTACATGACTTTAGCCAGAGGTTAGGTATTGCATCTGAGCTTGGAGTTTTCCAGTTAGGAACCTGTCTTAATTTCATCTCAGGTTTTTTTGGTTGTTACTTCTTCCATTTCATATCATCTACATTAGATTTCCTCTGTGTTTCTTATTAATTTTCTATCCATTCAGCATCATTGTTATCTTCAACAGGGTCTATATAAATATTTCTTCAAAATGTACCCATTTCTTCTTTTTTGGTGGTGTTCTGTTCTTTTTGCTGTATTTCCCAATTCTCTATAAAACCTTTTTGGGACATCATTGAATTGTTTGTATGGTACTTTTCTTTTATATTTATCTGCCTTCTTCCTACATTTTTCTGCTTGTGCTGCTATTTTTAGATTGGAAATAATTTATGATAAATCCTGATCTGTTTTTGATATTGCACATTCATGTTTAACACGTCTATCTCTCTAAGGATTCTTGATTATCTGTTCCCTTTTCTGCATTCTTCCAACAATGGTGCTTCTGGTCTTAGTTGCTTTACAATTTTGTCTGTTTAATGTTTTCATTGTGATATTCTGCTTGTTTCCTTTTTTCCGTTGTTATTCTAAATATTTATGGTAACACTTTATCTATTATTAGTCTAGATATGCAATATTTCATCTTATTTATTTCTGTTATATTACATGAATTTCTGTTGATAGTTCTAATTACCATGTTCATGTGTTTTACCAGTCTTCTAACATTTCAGGTATTATTTACTTTCTGTAATCTGTTTATTTCATCTATCTTAATATGTCTGTCCATCTCTATTAAGTGAAACAGGCCTTCCCTTAGATTATTTTCTTCTGAACTGAGAGCATTTTCTTTCCTATCTGTCTCCTGTGAGTCTTCAAACGAAGGTTTCAGAACATAATCCTGTAATATATCCTCTTCAGGTACATTCTGCTTCATCTGTTGTACCTCTTCCACATGTGGACCCATTAGCCCATCTTGCTGCAGCATTACATGTGACAGAGTTGCTACTGTTTCCTGCCTTTTCCCTTGCTTTGCAACTTCAAATGGATTTTCATACAGGTCTCCTGCAGAAGACTTCAGAGCATCACCATGTCTAAAACCTCCTCCAAATGCATTCCTCTTCACCTACTGCTCCTTAATCTGAAGACCTATCATGTTGTGACATTTCCTGTGTTGGAGTATCCACACTCCTTCACTTTGTAGATAGTTCAACACTTCAGTTTCTGTTTGTTTAACTTCTGCCATTCTGATCCTCTTTTCTGCATTCCCCTTTTGTGATTGTATTTTTTGTATTATGAACATTTCCACTGATTGCCTTTGCCTACATTTCTCTTCAGATATCTTTGGGGCTACAATCTTTGTATTGATTCATTTGGCTTTCTCCTTTACATATATTTGATACCATATCATATCTCTTTTGATTTCTCCATGCCCATGTTTCTTTTTCATAATTTTCAAAAACCTCAGTTTTTTTTTTACATTTTCTCACTTCCTCTTTTGCTTCTTTTCCCAGGCAACCCAATCTTTCTTTGTTTATATAATATTCTTTACTGAGTTGTTCTATTAAAGAACATAATTTTTTTGTCTGTAGGTTTTGACAGTTTTTCTTGTGCAAGTCTTTTCTTTTCTTTAATTTCTCTCTTACTCTTTCTACATATCCTCTGTCTGGAAACTGGGCTATTTGAGTAATTGTAACAATACATAATATCTTTATCCTCAGCTGTCCACTTTGTCATCTCTATGCCTCTTTCTTGGCCTGTCAGTTTTTGTTTTTTTTTGGGGGACTAGCTTTTCCTTCTACCACAGCGAGGTCACTGTCCCCTGAGCCTGGCATAACTCTGTGGTAGGAATATTTTCATGTGTTGATGATTCTACACTTCCCTTTTTTTTCAAGTCCTGGCATGTGCACTTTGTTATCCTGGGATGTGTGTACCCAGCCTTCTTTTTTATTCTCTGACCTGTGTTTTTCCATGACATATAAAATGCGGTCTATATATCAGTATTGCCTTGGTGAAATTTTGTAAACACAAGTTCCTACACGTGAAAGTCCTCACCAATATTTGGATGAACCTAATTCCATTAATACTGTGATAATACTCTCCTTTCCTTTTCTTGCTGATTTCATCTTTCCATTCAAAACTCTTCTTTCATGACAGGCTTCCTTATCTCTGTTTAGTTGGTAAATGCAAAATATTGTAATGTTGCTAACCATAATTATTTCATTGTCTATAGAATAGCATAGGTAGTAGTGAGTAATCACTCACCCAGGTTTTGTTAGGTGTCCCATCCCTGTTTTGTTTCCGCAGTGACACAGTCTGCGCACTCGGTCTCTGGCTAATGACACCACTTTGTAACCTGTAGGAAGCTGTTGAGGAGCACTTTAGTATTGCCCACTCCTAGACATGGATAGCCAGTTTCCATTGCCTGGATGAGTTGGGGACCCTTCAGTATAATCCTGCTACTGCATGCAAGATGTTTACCCCTGCTGTATTCATGTTCATGCATCGGTCTGGTATGCAACTGCCCATCCAGTTACTGAGGGTGATATTTCAGTTTCCTCTATAAGTAGGGTTATACTGTGAGTGTTTCACTGCAGTGTTACTAAGTTTGCATTTACCTATTTAGAGATAGGTATTTGCTTTTCAGTAATGAAATATGTCATTGCTGCTGCTGTGTTTTTTTTTGCCTGTTATTATCTGTTTTATTCTTTTTCAATTGCAAGGAATAACTGCAGCATTTGCCCTGTCTGCAAAATGACTGCTGGGTGAGTAAGTTGGGTTTACTTCATTTTTGTTGAATGGCAAATCATTAAATCTCCATTCGTCGAAGCTTTATTTGTGGAAGACACAAATTGCTGAACGCAATTTTCAGTGAAAGTCTTCCTAGGGTAAACCAAAGATAGGCCACCCTAATGACCATAAATAAAAGCTACCCAGGTGTGGGGTTTTGACCTCCACATCCCCAGCAATGTGGGAGGCTGTGCACTCCCACAACACCCTAACTAAATATACCAACTCCAAGATTGTACTACAGTGAGGAAAAGGGCAAATTCCAAATGGTGGCCTACCGTTGCTTTGCCCTAGGAAGACTTTCACTGAAAACTCCATTCGACGATTGATGACTTCGATAAATAGGGGTTTGACGAATGGTGATTCAATGATTTGTCATTTGACAAAATTATATAGACCCAAGTAAGTTCTGTGTTACCCATGGTCAAAATTTTACTTAGATTTGGAAAGGATTATAGTATGGTTGATGGTCCCAGAGATTGTGAGCAAATGGTGGCAGGTGAGCTTGATGCTGAGTTGCTCTGATGATGGGGTCTTACTGGATGTATGGAAATGTCTTAATATTGACCCAACAGTTTTGTGGGATCTAGACTTTGACTGAGCGATTCTACTACATGTTATGGAAGTCTGATGAGGCCGGCCTTCTTTTTGTGATTATCAACATGATTGCCTGCAAGATTTCTTGACATAAGTGTGGTGCATAGCCTAATAATTCACCATGCATGTGAACACTGTCTCATCCATGTCCAGCTGTGTCACCAGTGTGTATCCAGTAAGACCTTACTAGTGTGCTTATGGATGACATGTGTGCATTAGGATCATCATGGCATTGTCCCTGGCCTCCACTGGTCAAATGTACTGATGAATTTCCTCATGTGTACCCACTGACTCTCAGTGACAGTAGCCTGTGCCTGAACTGTGCCACGACACATCTGCTGCTAGGCAGGCAAGACCTTGCATGTCTCTGGAGCAAACTGTGAAACATGTCTTCTCCTGGCATGCCTTTGGACAGGTGTGATAGTAGGTACTGCTACCTCCAAAAGGGTACATATCAAGAGGTGTGGCTGTGCACAAGAATCAGGTATTGAGGTATGTTCATCCCATTATAATGTCATTTTTTTCATTATACTGAGTGTGTATAAGTCTGTGTCACTGCCTATGGAGTTATCAGCATGTTGTGGGATATGGTTCCTGCCGCTGTGCTTTGCAGTTGTGTGCCACTGTCAGGAAGCTGTGTTATAAAAATTAGATTTATGACATTATTGTCAACAGCCATTTGTTGTCCACATCAGCTTGCTGTGGTGCAGCACAGCATGCGATTGTTTTAGGTGCTGACCTATGAAGACATATGCTAAGATGTGGATAATGTGACCTGTGTCAGTTAAATATGATTTTGTATTAAAGGTATGATGTCTACACATATCATGCAGTGCCTGTAGTGTTTGTGCTATACATGATGTTAATGGAGTATCTCATGGGGAAACATATAAGAGTTATATGTACACAAGTACCAAGCCAAGTACCTCTAGCCGGAAATAAAGAAATCCTTCTAAACGCTAACCTTTTACTGTGCCTGACAGTGGATATCATAGGTGTCTGAAAGTACTGGTGTCAACATCACCTGGGATAATTCCTGTTGTATCCTTATCTGTATCATAGTCATCCAATTTTATAGAAAGGAGGTACTCCTCGTTCAGTGTTAAAGATTGGAATGTGGAAAGCCCTCGACCAGTGCTGCTACAGGCAATTGCATTCTACCTTGCCTTTGTCATGGTCCATCCCACCGTGCCTTTAACTCTTTTCCTGCACTGTGCCATGGTGCTGTTTTATCACCCTGCAGCATTGATATCAGCCATTACTGAGTCCATGCATTAGCTCTATCTGCCTGTTTTGGCCCCCCTTTTCCAAAAATACATTTTCCATATGCATACCTCTCAAACTCTTAGAGCAAGAAATCTGGACAAAGCCATAAATAAAAGTGGGACAAAGGCCCAAAAATAGAGACCATTTTTAAATATTGCTCTTACAAACTTAGAAAGATGATAGAATAACAGTTTTTGCATTAGCATAACTTTTTGAAGGAGATGAAGTCTGAAACATGATTGTTTGCCATTCTTTTCTAACTTCAGTCTTTAATGATGTACCACTAATTTTGCCAGAAAACCACAATTTTATGAGAAATGGACCAAAAATATGAGGCCCTAAATCTGCATATTCTGCGAAAATCTGTACAGTTGAGAGGTATATGTTCTGAGTTCATCCATGAGGTTCTGATTGTCTTCAGCACTAAAGTTGTCTCTCTTGTGTCTTGCTACCTGCTGCTGCAACATTTTGTAACCTGCAAGTACATGTTAGCAAATAATTACACCTCCCTTATATATGTAACTTCAATCAATTATGACCCATGTATTTCATTAAAAAGCAGCAGAAGCACAGTGAGGCATTAATTATGATGTCTGGGTTTGTCTTTGCACTGCTGTCTGCGTTATGTATTCACCTGCAGCAGTATGTGTGAGCTTGGGCATAGTATATAAGGGTTTGCTGTAAGGGTGTGGTAAAGTGGTTATTAATTTGTCATGTATTTCATTTGTCAGTCACAGGAAGGTTGCCTGAAGTTTGGTCCAGAGCGTTCCCCTTGCCAGATACCTGTATCTGTAGTAAACTACTGTACGCATGTAAGAGTAATGCAGACAGCACTGAATATGGCACCTTGCACATTCCAAATCTTTGCAGGTAGAGGCATACAAGTACTGCAATATTTAATGCCTTATCAGTAAATCAGAAGCTAATCCTAAAGATGTCACAGTAAAATCTACTTATAACTGCATTTTTTTTCAAAAATGTTATGCTATCTCTGTAATTTATAAACATTTTCAGTTAATTTGTGTTTTTCTTTGACTTTGCCTTAAATGTGGAGCCCATCAGGAGTGGGGCAAGTTTGATTAGATTTACGAAGCTTTTACCCTAATGAAGCTTAGCCATACTTAGCTGTATAAACTGCATCAAAGCTTATGTGTAAGTACTATGAACTGTGTAGCTGCCTTCATTCTGCTGTAGATGAGATGCACTTTGCTCTTGCAAGCTAAAGTGTTAGATAGTGGCTCATGTGCACTGAGTCTATGTATTCCTTAGTTACTCTATGCCAGATCCTGCCCATGCAGGGTATAAGAGGCTAGTCACAACAATGTTTCACCCTAGTAGGTGTGGTTCACACCCTAGTCTCAGGTTTGCACCTGTACATCTCAATTTGAACATGAACCTTATGCCAGTGTGATCTGTAAAAGCTCAGGGTCGTGAGCCAAGCCGATTTCTCAAAGAGATATCAAGAGTCTCCACTGCAGCAGGTGTACCTGTGGAAGCTGGATGAGAATGAATCCCAAAGGACCTGGCAGAAAAGACTGATATACAGCAGGAACTAAGGGAATCACCTTGATATGGTGAAGGGGTTCCCCCACGCAAGAATGCTACGTCACCACAAGTATGATATCCTGCAGAGGTAGAGGAAGGACAGTTTAGCTGTGTGGGTTTTAGAGGTACAAGTGCAAAGGTCAGAGTTTGATAGTAAATCCACTTCTAATATAGTAGATGAATATATATCTATGTGTGTGTATACATATATATATATATATATATATATATATATATATATATATGTGTGTGTGTGTGTGTGTGTGTGTGAGTGTGTTTTACTGTAATCTTTTGTAAACTTAATGTATGTATCTTGTGTGGAGCTCCCTCCTATCCCCACTGAAAAGGGGTCTCATGCTCAGTTGGACTATCCAGGTAAAAAATGAGAAGAAATAAATGATAAAAGCCGTAACAGGATGTTCATACAAGGACACCCTCAGAGTGAAGAAAAGACTTTAAAAAGTTTGGATAAGCTGTGGGTCAGTGGCTCTGAACCATAGCCAGGACAATATCTCACAGAAAGTCTTGAGAGATCCATGCAGCTCCACTCACCCAATCATTTTCCAAAAATAGGCAACATTCGAGACTTTACAGTCATATGAATTTCTCTGCTCATAACTACACTTGTTTTTTGTTAGTTTATACCAGCTGAGATATGCAAAAATGTTCGGGGCGTTCCCTTCCAAGGCCAAGAATTTCTAAATGTAATGCAACTTGTTTGTGGTTTGCTGATTCTAATACAAGCATAATGACATGACTCACAGATTTGTTTTATGCATCTGTAAAAGGTAAAAGTACGGATACTTCCTGAAACTCTGGGCCAGCTTTAACTTAATCTGAGATAAGCCTGAATTTTTGTATTTAGTTGTTTAGTAAGCTATTTTTGTTTAAGTTTTGAAATAATTATTTATTAAGAAATTGTTGGCAAATTTACAAATTAGCTTGTTTGTTTACTTTATTGCTTTTTGTAAATGATGTGCAATTAAAATTTTGGTTCTTTGCAGTCTAGTTGCTTTGAAAATGGAATCAGAGCTGTAGGTTTTATTCCTGTCATATAAGTGATGTACAACATGGAAATTATACAATAACTGGCTGTTAATATTCAAAAATGAGCACTCTGATTTGTCAGCCCAACCAGAGTGCCCACTGTAAATCAAATATATACTAATGAAAAAAAAGTCTGGTCACCTGGACTTTCTTCTATTAATATATTCTACTAAAACTGTATTTTTTATTTTATTTTTTTAAAAATAAACTTTCGAAAACAGAGACTTCAGAAGAATGAGACAGATGGGACAGAGAAAAATAAAAGGCTGATCAGCAGGTATGTTATGCAAAACTATAGAAATGTACCTGATTATCCATTTATTTTCTCTGTCCCGTCTCTCCTGTACATTTAAAGTCTCCAGATTTCTTTTTTTCAATCAAAAAACAAACAAAAAAGTGATGGATATCTTTCTTTCTCCATTGCTTCCTTTACACAGCACTGATGTACTGCGTAAGTGTGATAATGAAAGTCCCATATGTATGCGCAGTACATCAGGAAATCCCAAGGATACCAGGGGAAAAATGTGGAAGAGCAGCATGGCGCCATTATACAAGCACATTATTTAAGAAAAGTAACTAACTTTTTTCTTAAATAATGTCATTGTATAATAGCAATAACCCACAGCTGGGTGTGGGTAATGCTAGATTTACCCATCGTGACTTTGTTTGATCATTCAGGCTTTGCCATCATGACCAAACTACGCCAACCATGACCTAACCATGCCAAGCATGGGTAAATCCAGCATTACCCACACCCAACCATGGGTTATTTCTATAATATATTTTGAGGCAATTTACTGAAGGCATATTGCTACTGACTCAAGCACATCTTAAGAAGAAGTTGATTTTCAGTTTAGTTTAATGATTTGCATCTCTTTATAGCTATACAAGCTAAACAGATTTATATCCTAGTATATAGTTAGAGTACAGCACTTGGGAAAGATAAAGGAATCTTATTAAGACTTATTGTTATCATTCCTTGTATATCTTTTGAAAGTAAATGTATATACATTATTGTTTCTTCTTTTATACTTGGTTAATATGGTCTATGCATCTTCAGCTTCTTGGTTATGTTAAATAAAAACAACCTAATACTTGTGGATGATTCTGATAACTAAAAAAATATGTATGTATGGTCTGATTCAAAAAGATGTGAACTTTTCACTCTAGAAATAAATAAATTATCCCACTGCCTCAAATAAGACATTTAATGGTAACTCACATAATAATTGCTTATCTTGTACTCTTAATGCCCTTATAATTTTCACATGCCTGGTATTAGCAAGTCAGGGTTAAAACCCGAAGTAGAAAAAAAGACCCGTAGATAAAATGAGTGGAAAAGTAGGGAAGGAAAAGGCAGTATGGTCAGCCTCCCCAGCCATGTGAAATGGAGTTCCTTCCTAACCTAATTCAAGTGCAACTTGGAAAATTGGATGGGGAACAGGGAATTCATCCCTGGTTTGGCCTCCATGCCTCCAATGGACACAGACAACCTGTAAATTGTTCATCTCCCAGACCTCTGCTTGTAAATGCTTTGTCTCGCAACCCCCTGCTTACACGTAGCAAGGGTATCAGAACTTGTCAGAGATTTGGGATGCAAAGCTAGGCTTAAAAAGGCCCTTGTGGTCGTTAGAGTAGTAAACACCTATGAACCTATAAACCTAAGAGTATGTGAAGTGGCCCAAAGTATGGTGAAGAGAGAAAAGTGAGTGATGCATCCATGAAAGAGACTACAATGTGAAAGAAAGCAACATGGAAGAGCATGATTGGACAACAACAATAAGTGATGAAAAGTAAACAGAGACAGAGGTTGTGATGTGGATGGCAACTGGACAAAAGGAGCAGAAGAGAACTGAACTTACCAAGTTGGGAAGGGAAGAAGGACAACTAGGAGAGTGAAAGGTTAAATGTTCATTGTGTTTAATATACATACTCTGAGTCTGTCACAGGCCTTCAAAGGGGTTGATCCTATCAAACTGGGATCCTGAAATCAATCAACCAATTGTATATGCTTCTTTTAAAGGCCTATAAACTATCCAGAGTACTTATTTGTATGGGGAGACCTACTGTGAAATAACTTCTTGTGTTGAGTAACTTCAGAACTAGCAACTTCAACAAACATTTATTTGCTCCTTGTCACAAAAGAAAGACTTATGATTTCAACACCCAAAGCTTTGTCCATACCTTTATATCCCGGGAATTCAATAAACTCCATGTAAGCTTTGTGTAAGGTCTGCGCAGGGCTTATATGTTAGCACGATGAGCGGCAGCCCTAACCACATGTTCTTGCTTACACCAATCCATGCAAGGTATCCTGGGCAGCCACAGTACTGGCACTGCAAAACAATGCAGAGCAACACGACCACAAAAACAAGAAGCATTCAAATTTGCCTACAAGCAAGTCTGCTTGGTGAGATTGCGTGAACAACCACAATGACTACCAGGGCTGAAAATACTGAAGTAACAGCTGTAATAACACAGTAAAGAAAAGTGTATTGAGTGCAATGTATGCTAAAGCAATTATTTTCAGAATGATGTAATGGGGGGGTAAAAAGTAAGGGCAAATACAAGGAAATGTACACTGAGCAGGGAAAGAGTACAGATGAAAATGACCACAGAAATGAATGAGAGGAATGAATAATGAGGAGGAGGTCATGGTAAATATGGCAGTGCCACCAAGATAGGATGTATCAATGTATGTACACTTACAATACACATCAGTAGCATAGCATTAAGCACATATGTACTGCTGTTGATACCTCCTGTGCGAGTATATCATCAAACATGATTGTATATATGTGATGGTCACACAAGGTTAAATGTCAATGGAGGTGAATAATTGTGATGTTCTGACATTCTGACATGCTCATTGGACAGGACATTTAGCAAGGATGGTATATCCAATATGGGGTATGTGAAAATCTGCAAACTGACTTACTTGAATATGATTGACATATCACCATAGCTCTCAACCAGTCAGGGACACGTAGCAACAGACTCCTGGACAAATGTAGACAGAAACAGGCACAGTCATGCACACTTTTAAAATATTATGAACGTTAATCTATGGCATTGACAGAGTATGTGAGTGTAACTTGTTATTCATGTTCTACAGGAACAGACATGTGTAACTGTAATGATTGTCAGTATTCTATAAGGGGAATTCACCATGCCTTCCACAAAAATTACCACTTTTTGCAGGGGTAAAAGGAACAGTGCTAAACCTAAAGTTGTAATCAGAGGCAATCCTGGCCAGCTGAGAGGTATGCATGACACATTAGCCACAATCCACACCTGCACAAATCAAACCAACATTGTTAATGTTGTCACTGAACTGTGTATGTAGGGGTGCAACACAGAAAGACATATCACAGAAACACATAGTAGCACACCTTGAAGGGAAGTCTGCACTGTCAAATCCTAATGGGTATGCATCCCATAGAATATTTCTGTATAGCTAACAAGATATGTGGTAGCTCACTGTGCCAAATGTGATGCACTTGACTAAAGCATCCCTGCCTGACGTAGGTATCAGCCATATGGATAACAGCACATACAGACACCACACTACTATGAGTGGATTCCCTACACATAGCTGGGTACTGCATGTGTCTGCCACATGTAATAGCAATAGATATTATCAGAAGCATCTGCAATCATAATAAATGGTACAGCAGTATGTGAGACTTATGGCAATGTATCAGGTATGCCCATGTGCACTTAAAGTACAGCAGTGAAAAGTGTCAATGATCAAGGAAGCTGTCATTGTGATATTGTACACATACCAAACAATAAATGAAGCACCCTCTATATGTATGTGCCATACAATCACTGTCCCCTGACATTGCTCATGAAAATGTTATACTGTCATGAAATTCTGATATACATTCATATATGTTCATGCAAACTATCACATGATAATATTGATGTGATGTAGTAGTACATCTGTGACAGACACACTATAGCTGTACCTATGATAGAATTGGACTTCAGGTTGTACATTGCTTCTAAATAAAATCTTGTGTCTGAATCACAAGTGCCACTGTAGAACTGTTAACTCAGTCAGCTCTACTTATTTCACATCATTATATCTGTTGTACATCATATGCCATTATGCTTATCAGTGGAAATGTGTGTATGAGGGTCTTGACACCATATATGGACACATTACAACTGAGGTGGATGCAGTTCATGCAGAACAGTTAATGACACAAATGCTGACAATCACACAAAGCTGCTGGGGGACACTTGGATAATCCTTGTGAATAGCAACACAATAGTGCATACCATGAATTTGCCAAGCTTCAAGTGAATCTCAACATGTCATATGTTTGTGTGTATAGCAGCATAACAACATGTGGGTGAACCCAGGCATATGTGCCCATGTACTCAGTATGACGTAATATTACTACATGTCAGATAACATTTCCATATGCTAGGTATACACATGCACACCTGTGCCATACTGCATCTGTCACTTTGATGTTTGCATGACAACTGTATAGAATATTGACATACTCCACTACAAGAACACGTCTTAGTAAGGCAACAATATATCTAGCATCATCCGATGCCAAAAGTCCTTAGGAATCATATTTTTACAGCTGTTATGGAAGGAACGTATAAATAAATGGCAGCAACAGCCATCGATTCAGATTGGAATACACTGTTGTAGGGCTACAGTACATCCACACCTCAACATAGCACATGTGGATGACAACAACATTGACATGTGCAGTGTTCAGAGGTTCATGGGACATTACTAGGTTAATGGCCAAGAGCATGTAGAATCCCAGCCATTATTATACCATTTACACCCAAATCGCTATACTTATGTGATGGAAGACAGTAGAGGTATGCGCGTATATGTGCATGTCTTTGATTTACTAGAGACTGCCTCAATTCATATGTGACAGGCAAACTACCCCATGACAGAGTTAGCAATCACACATCCAATTGTCTGCTGAGGGCTTACAGATGGTAATGAAGTGAGTCTACTTCTTGAAGCGTGTATGCATCTTTGAGATGATGACATCCTAAGTGTTCCACAGTAAGAATTTTATGTGGACAGAGGGAAAAAAGGGGATGTTGGATTCAGGGGGCTATGTTAAAGGTTCTCCTGAGAGGGAAGCAAATGAAAAGAGATTCAAAGCATCATATAATAACCATAATACACCACCAATCACACATACAAGTTGACTGATGTCAGATTTGAACACCACACCTAGGTAGGTGTAGAAGCTGGATTCCATGAAGTGTAAGACTAGCACAACCACAGATGTTTGACTTGAACAGTGCCCTGAGTGCACTTTATAGGGGATGACATCATCACAATATGCTGAGAAGATTATGTTTGGGTAGGAGTGTCTGGCAGAGATGTGGACTCACATCCCAGTGTAAAATTGTCTCTAGACTGGAAGTTGATTGAATGCACACACTCAAACTGATTACTGTGAGGTTAGCACCCCTAACTATCTAGTTTCACAAGCTACAGAACACAGTACTTAACACTAACACAAACACAGAAGTCTGTCTTTAACAGTGTCATAGTGCACTTTATAGAGGATGACATCATCAGTGTATGCAGAGAAGAACATAGATGTGGACTTGCATCATGGCATAGAAGTGTCTGCAGACTGATAGCTGAAAGAAGACACACACATACACACACACACACACACACACACACACACACACACACACACACACACACACACACACACACACACACACACTCAATTTAACTGTTGTGAGATTAAAATCCCTACTTATCTAATTACACAAGTAGAGAGCACAGTACTTAACACTCATGCTACCACTAAAGTCTGAGGTTAACATTTTCAGAGTGCACATTATAGGGGTTGACATCATCAGTGTATATTGAGAGGAGGATGTTGGCTGCATTGTATGAAATCGCTGTAGATTCATGTAGCAGTCCATAAGTACTTTTTGAATGACACTTGAGTGAGGGTGGCAGGATCTGGACTCATGCTCTTCTGACTACACACACGTAAATTGACTGCTGTGAGATCAGAGCCCCTAGCTATCTAATTATGCAAGCTTCAGAACACAGTGCTTAACACTCATGCCACCACAAAAGTCTAAGTTTAGGACTGGCAGAGTGCACTTTATAGGGGATGACATTGCCAGTGTATGCTGAGAAGAGGATGTTGGGAGGGCTGTATGAAACTGCTGTGGAGCCATTTTAGCAGTGAAAATTGTCTTGTGAATGCTACATGAGTGAGGGAGGTAGGACCTAGATTCATGCTGTTTTGACTACACAACCACTCAGACATAAACATACACAAATGTTGACTGCTATGAGATTACAACACCTATCTATCTCATTATACAAACTATTAAATACAGTACTTAACACTAGCACCACAGCAGAAGTCTGATTTTATCAGTGCCACAGTGCGGGTCTAGGACTATTCACTGAAAGCACAGTTCACTGAATCACATTTCACTGAATCACATTTCACTGAAAGAAACGTATATGCCCCTCTTTCCACTGTGGTGCGACCCCGGAGATAATAGTTAGGAGGGTGTCGGTGGCACAGCCCCCCCCCCACTTTGGGGGGTGTGGGCAGCAAGGCCCCCTCTGTACTGTCATCACTGTCCCCTTCCTCAGTTCCCTGTGAGACTACTTGATGTGGGAATCTCTTTTCTATTTTAATGAGCAGCCTCTCCACATGGTTGATGTGGGCATCAAGGCCAGATTCTGTTAGATCACGCACCATTTCTGGCAGCTCCTGACAGGAGACATAATCACTGCCTCCACCAGTACTCTCAAAAGGTACCACTGCAGCACCAGCTGAAGCAATACTACCTGATGTTTATGGATTTGATAGGGCAGGGGCTGTGGAGGCAGTACTTTTAGGTTGCATCCCTAAGGTGCTGGGTTTTGGTGAGGCAGCCAGTGGCGGGTTGGCAGACAGAGCTGCAGCAGTTGGCCCACCTTCCTGAGCTGAAAAGCATTTGGTTTGTTGGCAAATCGGTATGACATCAGAATGGTGTGATTCCAGGTAACCCACAAAACAAAAATAAATAAATAAAGAAATAAATAAATAAAGGGAAAAAAGATAGGTGGTGTGGTGAGACAAAGAAAACCTCTGTGCTCTGAATTTGGTACCATCCTTTCCATGTTTACCAAAGTCCTCCAACAACTGTTGCAATGGTTTCCCACCAGTTTGAGATACTTGCATTTTACAATCAGTGCGCAAACATGCTCAACCATGCCAACCACATTTACATGAAGTTAAGCAATGAGAAACATTGCCAAACAAAGAGTAAGGAAGTGCATTCCAAAGCAATGATGATGTGACATTTGGCATTGATTTATGGCATGTGTGCTGCTACACCTGGTCACACTTTGTCCAGTGGTCAACAATGAAATGCTAAATGACATGGCTTTTAAGCCATGACTTTGGAAGGATCAATGGGATAACTTGACACATATTTTGTGGAGACTTGCAGACTGTTAAAAATAATTTGTACAGAGTGGGGTTCAAGTCTATGTGAAAGGGAATGTATACATTTCCACATACAGGATTATTCCCCAGAAGAATAATCAGAAGAAGTGTTTGCCAACCATGGTTATTACAGATATGAAGTTTAAAGACTGGTGCTATACTTCAATCAAGCTTGTATGTGTGTGATATTAAAGGTCCTGGCTTATGTATTCTCAGGTGTGATGCAGAACATACCTCACAACACATTCTCCTTTACAGTTATACTTGGGTAATGGGCGGGGTATAGATGATTGTCTGTAAACTACTTTGTCCATCAGAGATGGATGCAAATGCATTTTTATTGCATAGTCATCACTGTCATGCTAAACCATTTATGCACATAATACATACTATACTTACAAAAGTATGTGTATGTAAGCAGTAATGATACATTGTTGTCAATCAATCTGCTATAGATAGCAATTGGTATGTAGTATTCCCTTTATAATCAAATTTTTGTAAAAAAATACAGTGGGACACCCGTGCTAAAAGCTGAAGGTGTTGGATTTGAACCCTGGCTTACTTGTGTTCTGACAATTATCTTCCTGCTCTTACAACCTGTGCCACAGACACAGTCAGGAAGCATGCTCAATTTCTGCAGTCATTATCATCCAAGTTGATGACTGCTATGCAATACCAATAAGCGTATTTGGAAAATATAAGGTGATTGTAATGAAATTTTCACTTTTTGAGTAACTAACTATGTTTGTGCTGTGCCATGCACAGCACATCTGAAAAGAAAAAAAAGGATACAAAAAGGGAAATAAAAGTTAAACAATTAGGCAGTTCTGGATTTGAAGCATCAGACTATTGCACTTATACAACACAGT
The DNA here is from genome assembly GCF_019279795.1 of Protopterus annectens. Classification (NCBI taxonomy): domain Eukaryota; kingdom Metazoa; phylum Chordata; order Ceratodontiformes; family Protopteridae; genus Protopterus; species Protopterus annectens. The sequence goes on along the minus strand of NC_056725.1, from coordinate 207,662,965 downwards.
TGTAGTGGGTTATCTCTCTTTGCCTCAAACACAACTTAGCAATGATAATCAGATTGTGCGCATGCAAGCAATTCACATTTTGTATCCAGTATTTACAGTTGGACATTGTCAGTTGGTTGTACATTTGTGATGAACATATTTAGTGCAATGAGTGATCACACAATTATTTATGAATATGTTTTCCAAAATGCAGTTCTGTCTTCTCTTTGTAGTCAGACATTCAATCTGCAATGCATTTCTTATAATTTTTCTTTCAAGATGTGCTACAAATACATACCAGTGGACAACAGTTTTCAGAAAAAGCATGAAACTTGTTCTATTATGGCCAAAAAGCTATACATATGTGGTGTTTGCTTGAATTTAACAGCTCACTGCAGTTAGTTCTACACTTTGTAAGTGCATCTGGACTGACAAACCCAATGCAGGGAAGGGTGTCTGAATTGCTGTTGTGTTTTCCTTTGCTGAGAGTAATCATTCACAGTTGCAAGCCATTTGCACCTCACAGTGATATAGAGGCTATACTATGTTTATATTTGCTACATGAAGTCAAAAGTTTTATATTTAGAAATTCTAATGAGTTCACATCTCATTTGCATCTTCATAGTGATCATAGGGCTGAATCTACACTATAAAAATATAACCATGTAGCTAGTGAACTTGAAGGTGAGGAGACTTGTTTTCAGACAAAAACAAAGTTTATTTCTTTGAAAGAGATTTCTCTGCAGAGAAGCACTTATTTAGGTAAGATATGTTTCTATTATTCAAGGACATTTAGATTGCAACCTTTTAGACATGTATCTATATAGCCAGTAGAAACATGAAGGTTGGTCTATATGCATTTCTTATCCTTCACTGTTGGCATAGGCAGTTTTTGCAGGATCTTTACATTTGTGAGCTAGACAGGTAGTATCCGTGATGGAACGTCTACTTAGATCGGGACAAGATCCACCTGGTCATAGGGCTACAACATCATCTGGCATTAACCAATGTTGCCATGCCCGATTCCAGTCCCGTACTGGCACTACTTCCACAGCTCTGTCAGAGGTTGAGCTGTCCACACCCAGATGTGGTAGGCCACTGGGTTGTGAACCTCAGTGTAGTCACAAGGACAGCTCATTCAACAGACATTTTTCACGTACAGGTAGCAGCAACACATCTGACCATAGTTGTGGAGATCGAGGGTGACGACTCTGGAGTCTGAACAGATACCTATATCATGCATGGCTCACACCTGTCTGACATGCCAGAACATAGTGCTAGCACAGAGTTTGGCTGTGTTTATGCAGACACTCACATGCGTGTACACACACACACACACACACACACACACACACACACTCACACACACACACACACACACATATACACACACACACACACACACACACACAAAACACGTATTTCATATAGAGTGACCATACAGACCACCACACATAGCTACATGAGGAATTAATGAGGGTTTCAAGTCATCCTGTCTCTGTGGTTCTTTGGTACTATATACATTCCTTCCTGTCTGTGTTTCTTACTCGTACACTCAGTACTTTGGTGTCAGCCTTGGCCTCCTGCCCCCCCCCCCCCCCCACACACACACACCATTCCTACACTGTGCAAATTATGATAACTATGCCATCACCTTGTTTGTATTTTTTGGATTCAGGGTTACAGCTATTGTCCTTTGGGGCTCAATCTGCCTGATGCTAGCAGTACACAGCCATTACATGGGTACATAAACATTTTGAGCTTTGCCTGGCATCTGTTTATAGGATGAAAGGTTTACCCCATAGGTAGTGAGCATGTGTGCTATCTGTTGGCTCTTGGCTAGGGTGAGGGCATATTGTGCATGCCTAAGTCTACCTAAATCCACAGCAGCTGGGGGTTCTCCTATGATTCCTCACCTGCATGTGGATGTTGTGATCATGCCAGTGGTGGTAGAATGTTTGCTCCTAGCCATTGGTGTTCCTGCTGCAGCTGGTTTCACAGGATGATATTGTATAGGATAACACAGACTGTGATAATTTTAGCACAATTTCTGACATTGTACTGCAGAGCCCTCCCCTGATGCACCAAAACTGTGACTTCAACAGCCATATACATACTCTATGCTATTTATTGTTTGAGCATGTACCTCATTTCTAGTGTTCTTCTGTGTGCGTGTGTGTGTGTGTGTGTGTGTGTGTGTGTGTGTGTATGTGTGAGTGTGTGCACACATTTCTAATCGGTGTCATCAGCCATGGTTTGAGTGCATACCCTGCCTCCACTTGTAAATGGACTTGTGGGACGTCAGCTCTGGAAAACCTCTGGTAGAGCCGAGAAGTGTGCCACTTATGGAAGTTGTGGTAACTGCCAGGGTTTCCAGCAAATATATTCAGGATGATTCCTATAGCATTGCACATGATCAGTCAGTTAATGAAGTGGAATCCCTTTCTATTGATGTAAACTCTTCCCTGTTCTCTGGGTAGTGGTTTGATCTCAATGTGCATGCAGTCTATGGCATGCAAGCTTTAGGGAAGTGAGCCACGGGCTAGAACTCCTACATAGTTTTAGCTTTGTCCACAGGGTAGGCGGTAATATATATATATATATATATATATATATATATATATATATATATATATATATATATATGGATCACCTTCATTTGCCTGAAAGCTCATTTGCCCGACACTCATTTTTCCCAGACCAAATGACTGAAAGCTCATTTGCCTGAAAGCACATTAGCCCGAAAGCTCATTTGACTGACAAGTAGTATCAGCAAGAAAATGGAATATGCCCCCCTCCCCACTGTAGTGCGACCCTGGAGTTAGAATATATAGGTAGGGGGTGTGTGGGGGGCACAGCCCCCCACAACGGGGGGTGTGGGGGGCGAAGCCCCCCAGTTACTTTCCTGTTACTAAGCAATATTACATCAAAAGGTAACAATATCATATGAAATGAAGTGGGGGGCTTCGCCCCCCACACCCCCCCACCTATATATTCTAACTCAAGGGTCGCACTACAGTGGGGAGGGGGGCATATTCTATTTTCTTGCTGATACTACTTGTCAGTCAAATGAGCTTTCGGGCAAATGAGCTTTCAGGCAAATGAGCTTTCAGTCATTTGGTCTGGGAAAAATGAGTGTCGGGCAAATGAGCTTTCAGGCAAATGAAGGTGATCCATATATATATATATATATATATATAGAGAGAGAGAGAGAGAGAGAGAGAGTCAGTCACTGGAATGCTGCAGCATTGCATTCAGGAATTTGTGAAGGATCTTGGATACTGATGCCTGTCACACCCCCAGCATATCCTCTGTGGGTCACTGAAAGGTTCCCATAGCTAATATTGTAAATTCTATGCATACCTTGGACTCTGCAATTATTGTTTCCCCTTGGTCTGCCCTTCCTCCCAGGTGAGGATGTCAAAGGTTGCAGCGTTTCTGTAGTATGTTACTATCCACCCTGCAGTGCTCTACTATTTCTACCTCATGCAGACCATGAAAAGTTAAACTGGGTCTAAATGCCCTTCTCCTCCTTGCCCAATGTCTATCAGTAGCTGCAGCAGCATAGACTTGAGCCTGTTGCACATATACATGCAGAAGAGCAACAGCAGCCCCAAACATTCTTTCCCTGCAGTGTAGTTTCTGTGTCTGTTTTGGAATACAAGACAAAAGGCTACACTAAATATACACAACTGCTTTATAGCTTGTTGAATTACTCCACCATCTTGGATTGGTTGATTAGGATGCTCCGATGTTTGCTGTGTTTGTGCAACTCTACACATCATGTAGAGCTGCTTATTGAATACAAACTAGTGCGCTATCATGTGTATGTCACTGCACAATGTGCCCACAGTTTCATTGAACCATGTAGGGTTTACTGAATCCTGCCTGATATCCAAATCTTTGACCATACATCTAAAGAATATAAAGAGCTCCACATATTATGTTGATCTATTATATCTGTAACTACTGATCTTATTTTTGAGTCATCCACAAACTTGCAAATCCATAAATTGTTCTTGGATGGAAATTCTCACATAAAAATTATGAATAGGATTGGACCTAGCAGTGACCCCTGTGGCACACCAGAGACTACATTTTTCTCATCTGACAGTATCTCTCCAATTTTAATCCAAATTTTCTATTTTGTAGCCAGTTGCTAATCTACCTTCCAACATATCCATTAGTTTTTAACTTAAAGTTTCAGCATATGGAACCATATTAAGGGCCATAGCCAAGTCCAGATAAACCACATCCACAGAACCTTTCATCTAAGGCCTACCATATTTGCTGATTAAAAATAATTAAATTATTATTAAATTGTTTAGACATGGATACAATTGTGTAAAGCCATGCTAGGGTATATCCAAACTATGCACTATCAAGAATTCTAGGAAGGTTTCAGAAGAAATGAGTTCAGATGAAACCCAGGGATAAAGGCAACCAGAACAGGCAATAATGGTAGCTGAAGGTTTTGAAACTGGAGTGGGAAAATTTGTAGACAAAAGGTATAATGGGATGGAGCAGGGGTGAAGGAGATCTGCATCATTGAGAAGACAGAGTAGTAGGTTTTGGTAAAGTCTTGGCAAGGTGAAAGGAGCGACTGGATGAAAGTGAAACTGGCTTTGGGCTTTAGACTATTCTAAGACATGGAAGCAGTGATAAAGGTGATCGCTAAGGAGAAGGGATGCATGTTTCTTATAGTGTATGCCCAAAGCAGTGGCCTGTCAGAGAAGAAAGATGAGACAGTAGGAAGTAGAGCCTGGGATGCTGCAGAGAGTTGTATGAAGTGGAGGTTGGAGGTATCTTTTTTAGAATGGTTACCTATGTTGATAGCCTGCAATTTGTGACAAAAGATGATTGGGGCATAGATTGATTAGTTGTAACAGTGAAGAAAGATGAACAGCTTAGGACTCTTATGAAGATGAGAAGAGACCTGGAAGGAGACCAGGTTTGTTCATGGAACAGGCTTCAAAAAACCTAGAAGATACATTAGAGATACATTGGAAAGTACATCAAAATGTCAGTACCTTTAAACTAAAATGGAATAGGTGAAGGAATGTCAGAAAGACAAAAAGGCTGCAGATATTTAGTCAGAAGACAGAGGTAACAAAATGAAAACAGTAAATCATATAGGAACAAAGGTAACTTAGAGCATTAGAGTATGGCATATTTTCAAGGACTCTAGGTAGGAAGATAGTGGAGCTAAAAGCAGTGATGCAGGAGTTGGGAGTAGACATTGCGAGTATCAAAGAAACATGAGCCAGTGAAAAAAGAGATGAGATGTAGACATGTCTGGGTGCAGACCATTCATGAATGGCAGAGAAATTAAAGCAGTAGCTGTAGCATTTATATATATATATATATATATATATATATATATATATATATATATATATATGTTCACTTCATAACACTGAAAGATCAAAACACTGAAACCAAAACATTGAAACTTCAAAATCTTGAAAACTGAAAACACTGAAAACACATATCATATATATACTGAGTTTAAACAACATAAAAAGTGCAGTCTTGGAGTTGATATATATATAAGTAGCAGGGGGTGTGGGGGCGCAGCCCCTCACATGGGGGTGCAGGGGGGCTTGCCCCCCTGCTTACACTTGGTGGAAAGTGCTATGATTTATGTTGTTTAAACTCAGTATATGTATGATATGTGTTTTCAGTGTTTTGAGTTTTCAGTGTTTTGGTCTTCTATATTATGAAGTTTTCACATTTTCAGTGTTTTGAGTTTTCAGTGTTATGAAGTGAGTCTATATATATATATATATATATATATATATATATATATATATATATATATATATATATATATATATATATATATAGACATACATACAGACATATATATATATATATATATATATATATATATATATATATATATAATATATATATATATATATATATAGTATATATACATATATATATATATATATATATATATAGACATACATACAGACATATATATATATATATATATATATATAGACGTACATACAGACATATATATATATATATATATATATATATAAAGGCATCAACAAAAACAACAACAACCACATCAGTAAGAGGAAAATTTCCACCCCATGAAGGTGGGCAAGGAAGTATACAGGATCATAACCCTAAATATCATCCCTGGAGGTTAATATATTAAATATACTGAGTGCTAATCATATTCTATTCAGTATCATACCTGTTGCACGATTTGTGTGCCTTGTCCAACCGAAGGTTACAGCACTTGAAAAATAAACCACAGACAATGTTTTTGTGCCAATGTAACTTTATCACAGTACCAAATTTCTGGAATTTATTGCTACAATTGAGCATAATAAATGTGAAGAAATTAATTCAACTGGACAATAAAGGCAAAAAGCTGCTTTTCTTTTTCATTTGACAAGAATTCCTTACATTTAATTATTCTTTTTCTATGAACTCTAGGCAATTACTGTCCAGCCTGCTAGCATTCATGAATGTGACACTTAATTAACTGGCTGCCATCTAGCATTAATGAGCTAAAGAAGAGGAAGGGGGGAAGCTAATGGATCAATACAATGTAATAGCCTCCTCCCATACACATCAAGGGAGAATTATGAGAGACTGGAATAATAAATGAAGGGGTAAGAAGAAGAGGGTAATATTCATGTGAGATCTGAGACTGTCAAGAATAGACTGCAAAATTGTGAGTTCTAGGGCAGGGAGGGAATGGATTTTATTGAGGTACTGAACTATTAGCAGTTCAGCCATTGACACAGAGCTATATTAGAAAGGATAGAATTTTGGATAAGGTCCTAATCAGTCAGATTGGGTCATGGATAATGAAGTTAAGGTACCCTGTCATTGTATGATTTATATTAGGATACTGGTCAGTAACTGAAACATAAATGTGACAGTGTAGAATTTTAGAGGAGTAGGTCATGCTAAACTGAGGGAGGGTATCAATGATGAGTTAGGAGATTGGCAGAATAAAGGAAAGTATGAAAATGCTGCTGAAATGGGTCAGGGATAGAGTGCTCATGGGTATTACTAAAGAGAGGGTTGGCATAATGGCTAAGGTGTTTACCTCACAGACATAAAGTGCAGGGCTCGATTCTCTCCTTTGGGAAATTGGATAGGCTTAAAATGGCCCAGAAGGGGCAGTAGCTTAGTACTGACCTATGAAGCTATGAACCTAAAAGAGTAGACAGACAATGTAACTACACAGGGGGTGAGACTAATGATTAGGGCATATTTTGTTGCAGCCTTCAGAATGAAATGCAATGTGAGGGTGCTACGCTGGAAAAGAGACAGGGAAAATTAACACAGCAATGATTAAACAGGCTCCCTTCTGAAATGTTGGCACTCGAAAAACCAAGTGCCGAAAAGACAGGAAAAAAAGACAGAAAACACTGGATAAAAGCAAATCTTGAAAAATCACTCTTCTCCTTAACCCCCCCCCCCCCAAACGTGTATATACCAACCCCGAGATCGCCATACCTTATAGAAAAGGGAATATTAAGAGAAATGACATCTCAGACTTAGTATATGTAAGTTTATTCTTTCAGCCATTCATTCTCCACATTTCGGGACTCACACTAACAGGTCCCAACATTTTAAATGATCACTAATTAAACAACATGATAGACAGGTTGTAGATGGTGAGAAAACTAGCTGACCCTTGGGAAAATAAAGAATAAGGAGCAAATGGAGTACCTCCCTGAGTCCTGAAATATTTGGTCAACATGCTGGCAGATCTCCATTCAGAGATTCCCAACATAGTTATCAGTAAGTGTGGGATGACTGAAGGGCACCGTGTGTGGTGCCTTGTCCATGTGGGATGAGGAAAATCAAGGGAAGTAGAGGCCTGTTAGCTTAATACACTGGCAGAGAAGTTAATGGAGAAAATCTGGAGAGGAATGACTTTGCTTTCCTGAAGGGCTACAATCTCCAGAGGGGACTCCAGCATTGGTTAATGGCCAGAAGGAGCTGTCAGCCAAGTTGTAATCCTATTTTATGACTGTGATGCAGACAGATTTGTCAAAGGAGTATTTTAGATGAAACATACCTGAACTTCAGCAGGTATTTGACACTCTCACACAGGCAGCTGCTATGAAACCTAGATGGGCTGGGGGTAGAATGGACTGACGCATTTGCATGTTTGACAGCACTTTGAGTCCCACATGCCATCCCATATTTGTTTGTTTCTTATTTTTTTATAATTGTAGTATTTCATTCTTTAAGACACTCTTCTGTATTGAAGTGGACTCTGGAAGGGACTCATAAAGACTGCATATAGCATATAGCAAGAATAATGCTATGATGTAAGTCATACTGTACTGCTAAGTTTGTAAATATAGTATTGTACAATGAGGGGATAACTGGTGTTAAGAAAACAGCAGAAATAGGAGCTATGGTTGTAAACAAGCTGGTGTTAGGAGTGTAAGACATGCTATTCTGCACTGTGGCATTAATGACATCATACTAAGACAGAACAGTACTGCCTTAGATAAAACTGTGAAAAAATGTGGAAGAGAAGAAGTAGTGCTGAAGAGAAAGTGAGATAATAAGGAAGGCAGGTAGTACATTTGGAGTACAAGTTACTCTACTCAACAGAATATAGTATAGTGCTGAAAAAAATGGAGCCAATAAAGTATCAAATGACCAGACTTGTATGAAGAATCCAAAACACTGTTGTTTGGCCTGGGTTTGTTTTTTAACCTTGTGAAAATGATTTCTTAAGCACTTAAAGTTACTCAAATATTAACCCTCATGTCAAGAGAACTCCAAGTAAGAGTGTTGCAAAGACTTCTCCTTGCTTGCAGAAAAAAGAAAAACAGAGTCAGGATATTTCGCCTAACGCAGTGACAGAAATTGAAGAGTCTATCATTCTGAATTTGAAGCCTTTGACAGCACAACTTTCAATACTCAGACAAGGCGTCTGTAGTTGAACCTTCTACATATAGCTTCTTGTCAATAGTCTTAACTTCAGTATGTTCAGCTTCAAATCTGTAGTTCTTCTTAATGTTTCTAGTGTTTTGCCTCATGCCATGGATTGTGGCTTTGGGTTCAGTACTTAGCCTGGAACCTTCAGCGCCTGCATCACAGCCTCTGTGTAATTGCCAAAGCAATTGGAAACAATTCCCAAGTGTTCAATGTTAGGTCATTCTATGCCAAGTCAGACATCAGCATATTTCCCACTACTGAGTCCACAACCATTGTGGATGTTGTATCACATGGTGTCATATATGCCTTTCTTACTGGGTTTATGCACATCAGCAGAAAAGCCTTCAGCTTAGATGAAAGACTGCAACATGTCAAACAGGACAGGCAGACTTAGAACATTCTGAAAATTACCCAGACAGATTCAAGACAGAAATTACAATATCTACCATTTTTGGAATACACCCTTTCATAGACTCATGGGATGGACATGTGAAATAGTAATCATGTCACTTCCCCAACCAAATCTGTATCTACTGTTGTTGAGGAAAATATTGAGTTTATTACATCCATCCCTGACGAGCTCAAGTTTGGGGAGGTACTAAAGGTTTTGCATCAGGGGGCATGGTCCACTATCCACATATCTTCCCCAGACTGGATGTTTCAACAGCCCATTAGGCTGACCAAATAAAATTTCCTTTGTGGTCCCTCCACTGGCAGATATTTTGAAAGAAAACATTAATGTCGCATGGAAGATTCCAGATTTATTCCCTTGTACAAAAGAAGGTAGACCAATTCCTTCATCCTGATAGAGACAAGAGATTATTGTCAAAAATTGCTGGGAAGTGGATTCCTACAGCTTAGACCCCAGAGGTTCAGCTGGCGGATAAAGAGACAAGTGGAGAATGGGTTTGGAAGTGTGTGCCTGCATCCTCCACATTTTCCATGAGGGTGCTCAGTTATCTGGGCAACATGTTGGATTTCTAGAGAGATGCCTCAGATGATATGTATTAGACTTTAACTTGTTTGCCTGCAGACTGGTGAATATCAAATTATTGTCTGGATTGCAAATAAGATGAAAAATATATTGAAACATCTTGATGCTTCAATGCTGCTTAATGCTAGGAGCCTTAACCTGAAAATGCACTCACTGGAGGCTCTCCTCGCACTGGAAGATGTCAAAATCTGTGCAGTCATGGAAACTTGGCTCAGCGCTGCAGAGAGCATTCCTGCCTTACCAGGCTGTACCTTATTCCACACTTTCTGACCCAAAAACGAGGTCAGAAAGACTATGGGTGGTGGAGTCTCTGTCTTCATTAAGGACAGGTACACCTTCAGACTGGTTTGCCAACATGATGCACTGGAATTACTCCAGGTGCAACTGACAGTTGGCAAGACACCCATCCAAGTTATAGCCAGCTACAGATCCCCCCTTCTGTGACTCAGGACACCCACCCCTCCTACCTGAAACTACTTGACCCCATCAAGGTACCCCCTAACACCCTGATCCTTGGTGATTTCAACTACACCCACCTCTATTCCTGCAGTAATGCACTCAGACAATTCCTTGACTTCGTCATTTCTAACACACTAGACCAGCTGGTCTCATCCCCCACAAGGGGAGATAACATTTTTGAACTTTGTTCTCACCAACATGGGTGACCACTGCACCACTCCCATAGTATGTTCCTCCCTAGTGAGATAAGATCATCGGTCTGTCTCATTCGAAGTTTCTATCCCACCCAACCACTCCCCAGCCATAACTGGGTTAAAAAGCTTCTCAAAAGCTGACTACAACCTCCTAAGGGGGGGGGGGTATCAGTAGCTTCACACCACCATCCCCTCAGAGGATGCAGGCAACTATGGTGAACAGTACACCAGTGCAGTACATAAGCACCTGTACAACTGCATGGACTCAGCCATACCCAACAGAAGTAAAACCTGCTCCTCATAGAAACACAAACCTGTCTGGTAAACATCTTCTATCAATGGGCTTTACAGCAAAAGGAAGAAACTTTTGTCCAAAGGTAAAAAGGAACAAATTCCAAATTGGAAAAACTCCCTCCTTTACCTCAACAAGCAAATTAGATCACTAGTGAAAACCTCCAAAGTCAATTGTGAGTTGAAACTAGCCTCCAAAACAAAGGGAAACCACAACTCCTTCTTCAGTTACTTTAAAAACCTCCATGGCAAAGCCCAAGTTTGTTCCGAATTAGTACTTAATGATAAATGAAAATGCAGTGTGGAATATAAGCGTTAATGTGTACATTGTGTTCAAGTGATAAATGTTGATCTCAAGATTTTAGAAGCTGTTTTTGTGGTCTTCTCCTTTCAAATTGCCTTATTTTGTTTATCAGTGACTGGTTTGGCAATTTCCTCTTTTTTTGGTTTACTTAAAGGTACCACTTACACTGATCCTGTTGACTTAGCCAACCTACTAGCTGATAGGTTCAGCGCAAACTTCACCCCCCTATTGCCCCCCAAAGGCCCAGTCAGCATCCCCAGTACTTGTCTCACACCTCACATCTCCATAGATCAAATGTTAAAGGCCCTTTCCAAGGCAAAGAACACAGCTTCCATGGGACCTGATAGTATCCTAGACTGTATTCTGCACCATCTCCAGCAAGAACTAGCTTTGCCATTGAGCACCCTATTTAACCACAGCCTAATTACAGGCTTCATTCCAGCAGAGTGGAGAACTGCCATTGTCATCCCCTTGTACAAAGGTGGTGCCACTACTGACCCGGGAAACTATCTCCCCATTAGCTTGACAAGTCTGATCTGTAAAGCCATGGAGCGTATTATTATGGATCTGATAAACAAGAACATAGGCAATCTCCAAACACTTGACTCCATCCAATTCAGATTTGTCAGGGGGAGATCTTGCCTCTTGAACCTGGTTGACTTCTTTGAGACTGTCATCAAGGCCCTGGATGAGGGAAAGTCCCCTACTTGGGCAACATTGAAAAGCTAACACAACTTGGCGTTAATCCCTATCTCATCAGTTGGATGGCTAACTGGCTCACTGATAGGACCCACAAGGTCAAAATAGGTGCCACCACCTCCTACAACAGACCTGTCACTAGTGGTGTTCCCAGGTGATCTGTCCTGGGACCCCTACTGTTTGGCATCTACTTCTCAGAGATCCAGGCAATGACAAAGTGCCTGTGGCTGACCAAGTTTGTGGATGACTGTAAGTTGGATGCTATCTTTGACTCTCCAAATGATGTTAACATACTGCAAAAGGGTCTCACAGTTACAAATAACTGGTGCCAAAGTCATGGCCTTAAGTTAAAAGCAAATAAATGTATTATCATACCATTTGGCAAAAACATGGCCCCTACTGATTACCACATCAACAGAAAAGCCCTAAGCACACAATCTGTGGCGAGAGACCTGGGTACTCAGGTTGACAACAATTTCACATTTGACCATCATGTGGTGGCAGTGGTCAGAAAAACCTTTTTACTTGGTTCATCTCATAAGTAAAGAGATTGCATCCAGAAAAAAGGAGGTTATTACCTCTCTGTAATCCTCCCTCATTAGGCCTATAATTGAGTATAACACCCCATTTGGTATGTACCTCTCCAAGCACCTGCACCAACTGGAAAGGCCACAGAAATACCTCACAAAGAGAATCCATGGCCTCCAACACCTGTCCTAAGCAGACAGGCTCAAATCACTATCTCTCTGCTCAGTATCATACAGACTGCTCAGAGGCGATCAGTGTCTCACCTACAAAGCAATATCAGACCCTGTCCTACTAGAGATGGTCCATATCCATAAGTCTAACTCCTCGCGCATTGCCAGCTCAATAGACCCAAATCTAATATGCGACATCAAGAAAACCTGCTAGATAGACAGGTTTGTCTCTCAGAGGCTGCCCCATCTCTGGAACAGACTTCCCATACATGTCAAACATAGTACCTCACTGTCCCTCTTCAAGCGTAACCTTGATGAGCGGATGGGAAACCGCAAATTTGTCCCAGGGGTTCCACCTTTGTACCTCATTGACAGGGGCAACAGGTGCTGACTGAGGTTTCTTTTTTAGGGATAAACTCTTTTTTAGGCTTGTAAGGGCCCCAGGGCCATTAGCCTAGTAATCTCTTATGATCCTATGATGCATGTTTTGTATCATACAGAGCGAGTTTCAATCACAGCTGCAGAATCCGTCAAAGTTTGTCACTAGTACAAATGCCTGTGCTCGACTAAGTTTTATGAGGACACAAATGTGACCACCGTTCATGCTCCTTTTCAAGCTTAAACACTCTATTGGTCAGAAATTAAGTTACATCTCAAAAAATATTGAAAACAAAGCCAAGAATCTCTTGGCTCTGGGTGTTAAGTTCTAAATGTCTCAGCACCACTTTTGAAAGGTGTAGAGAAGCCAATACAAAATGTGGTTTATGTGTGGGCAACAGCCACAGAAATATCAATAATGGTTAAACAGCCCTAATTTTGTGGTAATTTTCAGAGGGGTGACAGACATAAAGGGAGAGTTTTTATGGTGATTTACTAAATGGTACTAGATGGATGCAGCCATAATAGTGCTTAATTATAGATGGAAGGGTTCCCTGCAACTTTTCAGGAGGCACTCTTCCAATATTGGTGATCATTAGCAGCCTTGAAGTCTTGCCTTGCTGTTTCACTTTGGGAGTAGTCAGGGGTCATATGTTTCTCCATGTTTGCTTGGTAGTCCGTAACCAAGGGCAAAGGCATGGTTACAAATTCTTCATTTTATGTAACTCTTGTTTTTCCATTCTCTTCTCCTACCACATGTGACATCTAGTCATAAATGAGTGACAAACATGAAATATTTTACCTTCAAGACAAAAAAGCCCCCCAAGAGATTCCAACAGATTATAGAGGATCCAGATTTTATTTCAGGTACTTTTTGTGCATAAAAGGATAAAGAAACTTACGCCGCTATTAAAACTAAATGAGCTAACTGTACTCTTCCACAAAGAAATCTTTCACATGAAAAATATCAGCAGAAGCCAAAACTTGTGAATTAAAGAAGTCTTTATTGTTAGTCTGTGAAAGAGAGTGCTTTGATTTACGCAACACTTTAGTATAAACTATTTGGATGCCAGCATTTATGGGAAAGAACTGGGTACAAATTTCCACAGGAAACTTACTTCATCAAATTCCTTTTGTTTGTTACGAGCACAAGTCTAGTTATTTAATAAAATCACTGTCTAATACCAAATTTGTGTGACCATGATGTATCTGTTCTGAGGAGAGTGATTTTCTTCGGATAGCCTAAGATACTTTCCACGGGCAATGCTATAGGTGTTACACAACCTCTAATTAAAAAAAAATGTTTTAGGCAGAGTACTGAATACCTTTAGAGTACATCTTCATGAGAAAAATTCAGTTAGGTACTCTGGCTCTTTCTTGTGAGAAGATATATATTTTGTTATGAAGTCTACTCCTTTTAAGATATATATATTTTGTTAAGTGTACTTTTATGAAAGGAATAATTAATTTTTTTTAAAAACTGGTATGCTATTCTGAGTAATAATGTTTTAAACAGTAGATTCCGATCCTCCCCTAAGATGGCTTATATAGATATTTGTTGAGCGTGCATGTGTTGGTGGTGTAGAGGGATTACGCAATGAATACACTTCAAGCGACCCGACATTGAATAGTGTCTCAGTTGCAGGCAGGAAGGATAGGCATAAACATCTTTAAGGAAGAGGGGGGTAAATCCTCCGGGGCATGCACACTGGTTAATCCCCCTTGTGGAGATTGGGAAAAAACAATCTTGCAGTGGCTCCTGACACCTTTCAACTTTACAGATTTTCGTAGAATGTCCAGAATTTTGCCTCGTATTTTTCATATTGTGGGTGCAAGACACCAGATGGAAGGGGAGCAAGGCTAGGTGTATCGGAGGTGGTTTCAAATTGTTTTATCATGGTGTGGATGGGAGGAGAAAGGGCATAGGGGTTATCCTGAAGGAACAGTATGCTAAGAGTGTTTTTATGTGAAAAAGAGTGCCGGATAGAGTGATGTTTATGAAGCTGGAAATTGATGGTGTAATGATGAATGTTGTTAGTGCATATGCTCCACAAGTTGGGTGTGCGATAGATAAGAAAGAAAAATTTTGGAGTGAGTTGGATGAAGTGGTGATGACTGTACCCAAGGGTGAGAGAGTGGTGATTGGAGCAGATTTCAATTGGCATGTTGGTGAAGGGAACAGAGGGGATGAGGAAGTGATGGGTAAGTATAGTATTAAGCAAAGGAATGCAGAAGGTCAGATGGTAGTGGATTTTGCAAAAGGATGGACATGGCTGTGGTGAATACATATTTTAACAAGAGGGAGGAGCATAGGGTGACATACAAGAGTGGAGGAAGTTGAACACAGGTGGATTATATCTTATGTAGAAGGGCCAGTCTGAAGGAGATTGGAGACTGTAAAGTGGTGGCTGGGGAAAGTGTAGTTAGGCAGCATAGGATGGTGGTTTTTAGGATGACACTGGTGGTCAAGAAGAGGAGGAGGAGTGTGAGGGCAGCACCAAGGATCAAGTGGTAGAAATTGAAAAAGGGTAACTGTGAGGTGGAGTTGAGGGAAGAGTTAAGACAGCCACTGGGTGGCAGTGAAGAGTTACTGAAGAGCTGGGTAACTACAGCAGAGTTAGTAAGGGAGATGGCTAGAAAGGTGCTTGGTGTGACATCTGGAAAGAGGAAGGAGGACAAGGAGACCTGGTGGTGGAATGAGGAAGTACAGGAGAGTGTACAGAGAAAGAGGTTGGTGAAGAAGTGGGATTGTTAGAGAGATGAAGAAAGTAGACAGGAGTATAAGGAGATGAAGTGTATGACAAAGAGAAAGAGGTTGCGAAGGCTAAGGATAAGGCGTATGAAGAGGTGTATGAAAGGTTGGACACTAAGGAGGGAGAAAAGGTCCTGTACCGACTGGCTAGACAGAGGGACCGAGCTAGTAAAGATGTGCAGCAGGTAAGGGTGATAAAGGATACTGAGGGAAACGTACTCACAAGCAAGGACAGTCTATTGAGCAGATGGAAAGAGTACTTTGAGGGGTTAATGAATGAAGAGAATGAGAGGGAGAGAAGGTTGGATGATGTGCGGATAGTGAATCATTAAGTGCAGTGGATTAGCAAGGAGGAAGTAAGGATAGCTATGAAGAGGATGAAGAACAGAAAGGCTGTTGGCTCAGATGACATACCTGTGGAAGCATGGAGGTGTTTAGGTGAAATGGCAGTGGAGTTTTTAACCAGATTGTTTAATGAAATCTTGGAAAGTGAGAGGATGCCTGAGGAATGGAGAAAAAGTGTTTTGGTACCGATTTTTAAGAATAAGGGTGATGTGCAGAGCTGTAGTAACTACAGAGGGATTAAATTGATCGGTCACAGCATGAAGTTATGGGAAAGAGTAGTGGAAGCTAGGTTAAGAAGGGAGGTGATGATTAGTGATCAGCAGTAGGGTTTTATGCCGGGAAAGAGCACTACAGAGGCAATGTTTGCTCTGAGAGTGTTGATGGAGAAATATAGAGAAGGTCAGAAGGAGTTGCATTGTGTCTTTGTGGACTTAGAGAAAGCATATGACAGGGTGCCTAGAGAGGAGTTGTGGTATTGTATGAGGAAGTCGGGAGTGCCAGAGAAGTATGTAAGAGTGGTACAGGATATGTACAAGGGTAGTGTGACAGCAGTGAGGTCTGTGGTGGTAGTGATGGATGCGTTTAAGGTTGAGGTGGGATTACATCAAGGAATGGTGCAATGGTGATGGACAGGTTGACAGACGAGATCAGACAGAAGTCCTCATGGACTATGATGTTTGCAGATGACATTGTGATCTGTAGTGAGAGTAGGGAACAGGTGGAGGAGACCCTGGAGAGATGGAGATATGCCCTAGAGAGAAGAGGAATGAAGGTCAGCAGGACTAAGGCAGAATATATGTGTGTGAATGAGAGGGAGGATAGAGGAATGGTGAGGATGCAGGGAGTAGAGGTGGCGAAGGTGGATGAGTTTAAATACTTGGAATCAACAGTTCAGAGTAATGTCGAGTGTGGAAGAGAGGTGAAGAAGAGAGTACAGGCAGGATGGAGTGGGTGAAGAAAAGTGTCAGGAGTGATTTTTGACAGATGAGTACCAGTAAGAGTGAAAGGGAAGGTCTACAAGAGGGTAGTGAGATGAGGTACGTTATATGGGTTGGAGACAGTGGCATTAACAAAAAGGCAGGAGTCAGAGCTGGACGTGGCAGAGTTGAAGATGTTAAGATTTGCACTGGGTGTGATGAGGGTGAACAGGATTAGGAATAAGTATATTAGAGGGTCAGCCCAGGTTGGAAGGTTTGGAGACAAAGCCAGAGAGGCAAGATTACGTTGGTTTGGACATGTGCTGAGGAGGGATGCAGAGTATATTGGGAAAAAGATGTTAAGGATGAAGCTGCCAGGTAACAGGAAAAGAGGAAGGCCTAAGATAAGGTTTATGGATGTGGTGAGAGAGGACATGCAGGTATTTGGTGTGACAGAGCAAGATGCAGAGGACAGGAAGAAATGGAAACATTTATCCGCTGTGGCAACCCCTAACGGGAGCAGCCGAAAGAAGAATTTTTCATCTGTTTCTCATAAAATTGTGGTTTTCTAGCAAATCGCTGGCACTTCATTGAGGGTTCAAGTCAGAAAATAATGACAGACATTTGAGTTTCAGACTTCATACCCTTCAAAAAATTAATGTGAATGCAAAACATGTTATTTTATCAACTTTCTAAGTCTGTAAGAGCAATATTTAAAAAGTGTCCCTATTTTTGTGTCTTTGTCCCCCCATTATTTGTGGCTTTGTCCAGATTTCTTGATCTAAGAGGTTGAGAGGTATGTTAGTGGGTGGGCAGGGAAGTCATGTTTATGGCAGTCCCATGTAGAAGTGAGGTGTGGTACAATGGTGACACCAACTGCATACCTCACCCAAACACTATGGGGATGTAAGTACAGAGGGGGGTACAGCAAAAGGTAAAAAAAAAATCTTGATCCATGCCTGATGATTGTCTATGTCATGGCTCCTCCTGGCTGACCCTTTTTCCCAGTGATAGTGGAATGAATGAGTCAGCTGACAGGGAGGGCTTGAAGGATCTGTAGGAGTTTTAGTTTAAGAAATCCAAAAAAAAAGACTTTGAGAGCCATGAAATATGTAGCCATTCAAGCTCATTTCTTGATCACATAGAATTGCATTGGTTTAAGGGGTGTGTTCTGCATGGTTTTATAAGGAGCAGGATGTTACACAGAATATTAATGGGCATAATTGTACTATCAAAGGGAGTCTGGGTTATAATATAGCTGTGGTGTATGCCTTAAATGAATTTTCAGTATGATGATTCTACAAAACATATTGTGTTGGTCAGACATCTATTGCAGCAGATCCCTATCAGTTGACTGAGTTTTCAGAAACTTGAACTCCATCATATAATTGAGTTTTTGAAAACTTGAAGCTTTTGAATGGAGATTGTGCTACAATGAAGATTGGGATATTTACCCTTTTCCACATTGTAGTACAATCTTGGAGATGGTATATATAATTTGCAGGGGGTGCAGGGGGGGGGGCTTGCCCCTTGTTCAAAAATGTAAAAAAGGTAGATTGTTGTGATTTTTCTTTTCTTTCTTTTTTTTTTTGGATGTTTGAGTTTTTGGAAACTTGAACATATGGTCTCTTCGATATTTTTTTTTGAGTTTCGGAAAAGTTGATAATCTGACATAGACCCATTGCAGTTGGGATTCAGGAATATTTGAAGGGCATTTAAAATAGTTCACCTGCTAATTCAGTGGCTGGGCATTTAATATCTGAACATTCTCAGGATTTTGGACTTTTCACATATTTTACTATATTTCATTGTAGTGGTTTATATTATGATTTGTGTTATATTTTGCAGCAAAAAACAAGCATGCTTAGTATTTCTTTGGGGACTTTACATACAAACAGTCTTAAAGCTCATTTGCACATGAGAAAGTTAATATAATTTTGTAAAAAACTAATACAAGTAATGATGCCCAACATGGTGGATGTTACAGGGGAATGGCCCATAGCATTGGGTCTTTCCATAATTGGAAGGTCTGTTATTTTCTTGTAATGCCCACCCTACTAGGCATTGTTGCAAAATGGGATATCTGATAGTTTTTTTCTGTTTTATTATTAGTGTATATGTTTGTATGCATATATCTACAGTGGATATAAAAAGTGTACACACCCCTGTTAAAATGCCAGGTTTTGTGATATAAAAAATGACCACGATAAATCATTTCAAACCTTTTCTCACCTTTAATGTGACCTATAACCTGTACAATTCAATTGAAAAACAAACAAATCTGTTAGGGGAAAAAAATTGAAAAATAAAAAATGTACAATAAGCTGGTTGCATAAGTGTGCACACCCTTAAACTAATACTTTGCTGAAGCACCTTTAATTATAGCATTCAGTCTTCTTGAGTAGGAGTCTATCAGCATGACACATCTTGACTTGGCAATATTTGCCCACTCTTCCTTGCAAAAGCGCTCCAAATCTGTCAGATTGCGAGGGTATCTCTTGTGCACAGCCCTCGTCAGGTCACCCCACAGGTTTTTTATTAGATTTAGGTCTGGGCTCTGGCTGGGCCATTCCAAAACTTTAATTTTCTTCTGGTGAACCCATTCTTTTGTTGATTTGGATGTATGCTTGGGGTCATTGTCGTGTTGAAAGGTGAAATTCCTCTTCATCTTGCAGACGTCTGAAGGTTTTGGGCCAAAAGTGACTGGTATTTGGAACTGTTCATAATTCCCTCCACCTTGACTAAAGCCCCAGTTCCAGCTGACGAATAACCCCAAAGCATGATACTGCCACCACCATGCTTCACCATGGGGATGGTGTTCTTTTGGTGATGCAAAGTGTTGTTTTTGCGCCAAACGTACCTTTTGGAATTGTGGCCAAAAAGTTCAGCCTTGGTCTTATCAGACCATAACACATTTTCCCACATGCTTTTGGGAGACTTGATGTATTGTTTTGCAAATTTTAGCTGGGCCTGGATGTTTTTCTGTGTAAGAAAAGGCTTCTGTCTTGCAACCCTACCCCATAGCCCAGGCATATGGAGAATACGGGAGATTGTTGTCACATGTAGTACACAATCAGTACATGCCAGAAATTCCTGCAGCTCCTTCTGTATAGCTGTAGGTCTCTTGGCAGCCTCCCTGACCAGTTTTTGCCTTGTCTTTTCATCAATTTTGGAGGGACGTCCAGTTCTTTGGAATGTCACTGTTGTCCCATGTTTTCTCCACTTTTTGATGACTGTCTTCACTCTGTTCCATGGTATATCCAATACTGTGGAAATTTTTTTGTACCCTTCTCATGACTGATACCTTTCAAACATGAGATCATGTTGATGCTTTGTAAGCTCTCTGTGAACCATGGCTTTTGCTGTAGCAGGCAGTAAATGTCAGAAAAATCCTAGTAGGACAGCTGAACTTTATTTGGGATTAATCAGAGTCTCTTTAATTGATGGCAGGTGTGTACCCAAGAAGACTGAATGTTGTAATTAAATCAAAAGGTGCTTCAACAAAGTATTAGTTTAAGGGTGTGCATACTTATGCAACCAGCTTATTGTACGTTTTTTTATTTTTTATATTTTTTCCCCAAACAGATTTGTTTGTTTTTCAATTGAATTGTACAGGTTATAGGTCACGTTAAAGGTGGGAAACATTTTGAAATTATTTATTATGGTCTCATTTTTTTATATCACAAAAACCTGGCATTTTAACAGGGGTGTGTACACTTTTTATATCCACTGTATATCTAGCTCTGTCTATATATCTATTGCTGTATCTATATTTCTTTTTGCCTTGATAGATAAATATAGGTATACTGTATATGGGTCCATGTCAACTTACTGAAAGCAATCTATTTACTGTCATAATACTGAATGTACAGTATTGAAATGGCAAAATGCTGAAATGTTAAAATCAAACTACCTACTCCCCCTACATGTGCAGAGAGCTGGACATTTCCACTCCAGTTATGTTTTTTTAAGATATGTAATTAGTAAATGAACATGAAATGGTATCTACATTAAAACATTTAAGACGTGGCACAAAGATTTTATGCTGTGATTAGGCAGATTTGTTTTACTGGGTATTTCTACACAGTCATTTACCTGTTTGGAAAGATGAGCATCTAATGGGGTTTGAGGATTCTCCAAGCCCATTTAAGTAATTAGGTTTTTCTAATCAAGCTTTTATTTATTGTATAACCTCCTTGCTTTAGATAGCTCTGTAACCCTCGAAGACATTTAACTTAAGGTGCTAAGTTTGTTTTGTTGTGTAGCAATAAAGGCTGATTTTATTCAGAAAATTTGGTTTCAGCTCTGATTGTCAGTTATTTTTTTTAAATTTGAAGCCCAATGGATTTTGTAAAAGACTTTCACATAGTCTTGCTGCAGTCAATCCTTCTTAGACTAGTAAAAGAAGTCTGGATGTGCACTTTGACCCACTAGGATGTCTACCGTCACATCAAAAATTACAAATCAGACCAAGTTTCAAGACTTAATGAGTCATAGCCAGTCACTGTCAGTTCTGGAGACCTCCATTTGTTATCACTTCATCCCCTAGGGTGTTTACAAAATGCACGGCTAGATGATCTATCGATTCAAAGTGTGATACGAGTGAAACAAAGTCCCTGATCATATTATTTTAGTCCCTCAGAATAATGGTAAATATGAAACATCACAGTTTTAGCCAGTTGTTCACGTTTGGAAGTTATAGTTTTGGCACAATGTAATGCAGAGCAAGAAGCCTTACAGAAAGAAAAATATATATTATCCATTTTGACATAAGCAAAAGGTACAAGACATCTCTTCCTCAAAGGAGTGTGCCTCATGGTGGAATCTACTCTTAAGTTCCCTCATACATGATACTACACAAGAATCTGCAGTGTCTGCTTCTAGTCCAAGGATTTAATGAAGAAGATCCTCTATCATATCAGGTTTCCCAGCCTTATCATATCATTTAATATGATGACTACATCTGGAAAATCTGGCCCTTGAGAATCCTTTTTCTTCTAACTACATCATTAGTGACATGTGAAATGGATGCATCAGCCCTGGTGTGAGGATGGGGGTTATCACCATACAATGGGATGAAATATGAGTCATGGTATATCAGTAAGCAATATTAGACACAATCATAATCTGTATTGGCTCTGGGAATAGGCCACATTTAACAACCACTTTCTTTTTGTAAATCACATCCATGCTACTGATTCACACTGCTGCTGCCTCATCTTCTGCAGAAGGCCCTGCTGGTGAAACAGACAAGGATGTGCAGAGTCATCTATCATTCAGGCCCTACCTGCAAATGTCTTTCCTATTGCTAGACACAGAGCTTCTTCGTTTCCACCATCAGCTAGTAAACTATCCTTCTCTGGGTGAATGATTCAGATTATATCTTTCTCTCAAAAGTCTAACACAAGTAAGCCATATAAAGATAAATGGACATGTTGCTGATTTGGGTTACTGCCAAGTGGTGGATACACTTTCACTTCCTATTCCCACAGTTTTGGACTACATCACTCATATTTTTAAATCTGCATTTCATTGTTGTAGTTAGGTTCACTATGCTATTACTTCCACTTTTTATTAGAGCCTTCATTTTAGTACCTTAATCTCGCTAAAGGTATATAAAGCCTCTCTTTAAGGTATCTTCCTGTTAAGGCCTCAACTATGTGTACCAGTGTCTCCTTTGGACTTTTAATTTTGTAGTTTAAAAATTAACTTTGGCTCCTTTTGAAATTTTATACCTAGAAAATCCTTTACTTAGACATGATTCCATTAAATAGAAGGATTTCAGGCCTATAAGTTCTGTCCAGAGATTCAAACTATTTTGGTATTTCATAAAGATAGAATATCATCCTGAACAAACTCCTCCTGTATGCCTAACATTGCCACTGACTTAAGTCATAACTGATGAATTCATTTACTTATCTGTTTTCCTCCCATTCAGAATCTGTGTAGTACTTGCTATACTACATGGGTTTACATAATCAGGTGGAATATTATTATGACAGAACTAAATCCATATGAAAATGATCACTTAGCTAGATGGCTATCAGAGTTTATCACATTTTCATATCTGCCAGCTCCACTGACTTAGAGGAATAATAAAGCCCCAACTATTACCAATGTGACCCAACAATGAATAACAGTTTAGGCATGAGCTGAGTTGTCAGACAAGGGTAGTAAAACATGAAGTGATGCCAAACCACAAATGTAGTAGCCTTTATTGTGCAGTAGCATACACTCATAAAGAGAAGATATAGTGGATTCCAAGTTCCCTTTCCATAGAAGGGCTTAGGGCCATAATAGAAACCTCCTCATTCCCCAGATGCCAGTGATGAATTAAACCATCACTGATTGGATGACAGCCACTTTGGACAGTTCTCAGCTTCGTGTTGGGGATACCCAGTATGGAGGAATGAACAGGCTCAAGCCAAACAGGGGGACACTTCATGGTCAGAAGGCATAGAGGTAAAAAGCTTTTAGAAAAAAAAAAATGATCTACGATATACAGCCTATCTTTACTCGCAATTCCTAAGAGGCACTCTACTACCACTTTACCTACCTCCACAGATTTTGAAGATTGCAGCCCTGTATGATATATGTACAGCAGCTATGTGGCTTGTCTTTGCATAGTGCATTACAAGCAGGATGTGCAATCCAGATCTTGGGCTTTCTTTGGAACTACCATTATCAACAATTCTACACACCCTGGCAAAGAAGGCTTTGTACATAATTTTTAATTTCATATGGCTAACCTCAGAACTAACAGGTAAGACACTGGGGTACATTATGTGACAAGGTGAGCATACTTAACCTGGAATAGTTTTGTTTTATGAATAGCCCTAATGTCTATCAGTTGCTTTGGATGCACCCGATTTTCCAGAGCTAATATTACATTCAGAAAATAACTTTCATTTATATTGAGAAAGGAATATGACAGGGGGGCACAAAGACATTTATATGTTGTCACGGGAGTTCATAAGGCATGGGATACTCTGTGCTGTTGATGCACATGATCATGTCAACAACATGTGACTGCTTATGGCTGCACAACATTACTAGTTTGGGAGTCAGATTGCACTGATACTGTAGTATAGTTAGTGACTGATGCATGCAATAGCATAGTTAAGTTTTAACACAGATGATGACACAAATGATGAATGTAAAATCAGCATGTGTAATACCACTAAATCAGAATATACTGTGTGTATTTCATAGGTAATGTCTACAAAGGTTTAATAACAATCAATGGATGTTGAAGAAGTGACATGGAATGTAAGCTATATATAAGACAATTAATCTGATTTTACACTATAGTCTATCAAAGATATGTTGTTTATCATACTGTACTGTAATATCAGGTAATGTAGCACAAATTGAGAATATAACACTCTGTGGGAGGATGATTTAAAACTAATTTGCATAAACGTATCATATTAGACTGACATATTTTTCACATACAAAGCCATCACCAGTAATAGCTGTAAGATAGAGGCACAGTGACCTACATGGATCCAGAAGAGTGACGCAGATATCAGTAGTGAAGGTCAGTGCTCTCAGAACCCATCACATGAGGCATTCTCTGCTTTGCTTGACCCGGTTGTTGTGATTGCTATGGCTACTTTTAATGCCAAAGTCAATGAGGGATCAGATGAGCGATATGCTTATGTAGATAACTAGATCTGTATTTCTGACAAGTAGAGCTGGTGATGCCAAACATACAGCTGGCCATAAGGATACACTGAGTTTGTGACAGGCAGGTGCACACATGCGCATTGTCTACAAAGTGTGCCATGTCAGGCTGCATGTAAGCACTGCCCATCTATTTCTTTAGCACATGCCAACTTTGCATTTATTATGTATTTAGTATATGTAAATAAATGAGTAATATATGGTTTATGATGTATCACATATAGAATATTATGAAGTTATGCAATGCTTAGGTCCATTCTTAGTGACAGCATGAGTAAGGATGACAGCCATTAGGACAACTCATCACATATATAAGTTTTGCAGGATACCTGGACCCATCACACTATGCAACACTGCATTTCTACAGACAGGGTTCAGAATGTGCAGAAACAGTGCTGTTGCACATTGGCAAGCTGTGGGGACCACAGTCATACCCTCTGCATGAAGAGTTTGTGAAGGGTGGTGAATGGGCTATATTTTTACATCACTTTCTCATAGGCAACCTTGTTTCGGTCACTTGGAAGCATACTCATCTATTATCTGCTGACTAAACATAAATGGTCCCTAAAGGTCTTGTTTGCGTATTAAATGTCATTTGTATTTATTATGCAAACAGTGTGCAAATCACATATA
The DNA here is from genome assembly GCF_019279795.1 of Protopterus annectens. NCBI lineage: Eukaryota > Metazoa > Chordata > Ceratodontiformes > Protopteridae > Protopterus > Protopterus annectens. The sequence goes on along the minus strand of NC_056725.1, from coordinate 207,637,696 downwards.
AAACAAAGAGATAACATTACAATATTTTATAAACTGTTGCTCATTTTAACAAAAAAGAATCATGCTTTATAAAAAAGCAAGTATGTTTTTCTGAACCTGTTTCACTAATAACAATTATTGCTTTTAAGTGATTTTAAACATAGTTGCTGTTTGTGTCACTCTCATATTGATGATTCTTTTCTCCATGGTGAAGCATTTCTACTTTGTCAACAGCAGTGGAAACCAATTTTTCTGAAGGCCACTCTTGGCAAACCATTGAAGCCTTACAGAGCAAAAGAACAGGCTTACATTAAGCATTAAGTTGGTTGCCAACGTCATCGTCAGATTCAGGTGGACAACAAGGGACTGCTTAAAGGTCAGCAGATAAATATCATTTGGAGAAAAGAAGGACAAGTATTTTCAGAGGTGGCCCTCAAAGGATCACTTTTCATTGCCTGTATAACAACCTTCTCCAGTGCAGCCCTCTTGAGGAAAAAAAAAGGATGATACATTTGATCAGTAAAAGGTCTGGGCTAATCCTAACAAAAAGTTTAGCCTTAATGCTTATGAAAAGGTACCTGTTTTGCACTGCCTTTCACTGTTGTTGGTAAATTCTCTCAGAACATTTACACGCTATAAACTTTACTCTGTCTTAAAAACTTACAGCTGACTTTTTGGCTCTTAGTAATGTAACGACTCAGCCATTTCCTATGGTATTGCAATCGACTTTTGCATCCATATTTAAAGCAGTTCTCTGAACCACAGCCGCATAGTAGATGCCAGGTAAGTAAGTAAATGCAGCATTTTCTGACACATTAAAGGCATAATTGCTTTATAGCAGCCTTTGTGCAGTCATTATTTCATGCATATTGGTGCTGTGAAAATGCTTTTCAGAGTAAAAGGAGCAAATGTATGCAAATCTCAAGAGTTTTATAAGCTATAGTTATAGTTATAAGCTACTAGCAGAGTTTGCAGCGGGAAAACACAGAAACATTTGTTTTATTTCACTGACACTGCTTATAGTAAATGATGGTAAACCTTTACATGACACTTAAGATAAATACTTCAACTTTTCTGCAGATAATCAGACCCAAAATCTTCAGGTGAGGTAATTGTAAAGCACCCACCAGGAGATTTATGCAGATAAATCAACACCAGGCATAAAATACTGAAGTATTAGCAGGTCTCTTTATGTCTTCATGTTAGAAGGAGGACTTGAAAGTGAGTGATAAGAGATTAAGTTGCTCTAGGTGACTCTTGAAAGACTTGAAAATTACCATTACACTGTAGTTTAGAATCCAAAGAAAATTGTAAAGTGCATCTTGTTTAGTCAGTATGAAAACTTGCAGAGCATTTGTAAGACACTACACATCATTTGCACTGGTATTTCCATGTCATAAGTCTGAAATAGCTTAAATCTTAGTCTTATTATGGGAAATTGGAAATGTCTTTACTGTAACTATCTTATGCAGTGTTTCTCAGCAGTACTAATAATACAGGTCATATGTTGGCATGAAAAACAAACTGATGTTCACCTATTGTGAGGGAGAATGGTATTAGTAGTTTGGAGTCAAAGTCTGCATGACACTGCCATACTTAAAAAGGATTATAATGAACTTTCATGAGGCCTCAAGTCTAACCAAATGTTGAAACGTGGAGTTTACAGAGGACTGTAAACTGTACATCTTCAAAGACATACAGTATAAATAAGTAGCAAGCAATGAGTTGACAGAAACACTAATTTCTGGTATATGTTAAAAAAAGTGTAATACTTGGAATGTGTATACACACACACACACACACACACACACACACACACACACACACACACACACATATATATATATATATATATATAGATATATAGATATATAGATATATAGATCTTCTTCAGTACATCGAACATATTACAAGTTTGAATCAAGTATGGCCGAGACCGTATGTTCCAACATGCAATAGTTCTAACACTGAAGGAAAAAAAAAAAAAAAAAATTAAACTGCTGTAGCAGGGGGGCTACACACCCCTGCACCCCTCACTCTCCCCTTACTTAAATATACCAACTCCAAGATTCTGAAACATATTGTCCATGCCCAATGCAAGTTAAATGTGACAAAGTGCAGCACTGACTCTGTTTCCAAAATCCTTGACGAATGCCATACGGCAACACAAGGAAAGAAGCTATTCCCACAGAATTCTGCTGAATCTGTAAAAATACTGACCAAAAAACTGTTACCTGCTGTGAATGAACTGCAACAGGCAGTGGTCCTGCAAGCTATGAAGGAGGATCTGTCTGTGCACCCTAGAAGTCTGCCAGCTAGACAGAGAACCAGACTGCAACTAAGGCAACTCTCAGATCAAGAAATCACTGAGAGGTAATGCCTAGACAGGCAGCTAGTGCAGGCTGTGTGCAACATGTGTGCCCCACACATGTCTGTGTGGACATTGTGAGGCAATCCCATCCCTCTTGAAACAAAAGTGTGTCTGAGCCTAGGTGTACTGGCATCTGGGACATTTCAACAGCATATGGAAGATGCTGTAGGAGTGATAAAGGTAGTTTCCAGTCGTATCCTCACACAATTCCTGGCAGCAATGTGCAACAAGGTAGATGAACACTTAAACGTTTCATCTACTCCCATGCAGCAGTGAACTTTCATGCACCATTTCTATAACATCACAAACTTCATCTATGTACTTGGTGCAATAGACTGCACCCACATCCCTATCAAGACTCCCGTGCACCCAAAACCAGAAAGTTACATCAATAGAAAAGGATGGCAATCCCAGAACTGCCAGGTGGTGTAAGCAGCAGATGGCAACATAACAAACATCATGGCAACACACCCTGAAAGTGTCTATGATGCTGCCATATGGAGGGAAAGTGGTCTAAAGGCTACATTCCAGCAAGGTGAAATACTTCAGGGCTGCTATTGGATAAGTACAGGGACACAGCTAGAATGTAAACTAAAGACATCCCTAGCAACATTATTCATGATGACAGCATATGTCTTTCCACTACCCGCAACAGGTGCCTGTGTTTAACTACTCAAGCTGTGGCTTATGACCCCTTAAAGATGACCTTCCGACCCTGCAGAAGAGACCTACAATAGAATGCACACAACAACATGAAGTACCATAGAGTGTTTATATTTTGTACTGAAAGCCGGGTTCAGATATCTGAACACATCTGGTGGGGGTGTGCACTGCTATACACACCTGAAAAAGCAACACAGATGATTACTGTGTGTGCTATGCTACACAATATGCTAACAACAACACACAGTGGTCTTCCTGCTGCAGGTGTGGGTAAAATACTCCTAGAACCCAGTGTCAGAAGATGACATTCCACAGCTATCAGAGAAAGAGCAGGGGAACACAAAAACAGGTTTGGTGATGGTGGGTCCTACCACAAGTCCAGGCCCAGGTAACATGGTAGCTTCTGCCACACAACTTTGAGTCATGACAAGCCACATGTACATGAGTACACACATTAAACATTGATGTTCAGGCGTTGCTCTAGCACAGCAGCACAGATTGCATCTTATGGCAATTATCCAGTAGATGTACACACTGAGCATCAGACATAACAACATAATTCTAAAATATAACAGTATGAACATATACAAATGTATCAAAACACAGGCCATCAACTCAGGTTATAAGTGATACAGGTATGCATACAGACTCAGACTGGTCTATGTGTGTATGGCAGACAACAATGGACATACCTCTATGAAACCCATTCCTAGCTGTCAACTATCAAAAGATGCAAACAGGAAACAAAATAAGGACAAACTGCAGAATTGTTGTCAATATCACAAGCAACATATATCAATGTGAAGTATGGATAAAGGTTAATGTATTAAATGTAGTCACTTACGGTCAGTAAAAATGTCAGACTTCACAATAACCACAGACAGATGACACCATCAGTGGTCTACACAGCAATCATCATCACAACAGGATCAGACTGACAGTACAGGGCACAGGAAAAATCTCAGAACACATAAAGACAAAAAAACAGAAGGTACTGAGGTCCAAGCCCTAAGTGCTCAAAAACACATGCACAGCAAATGGAACAACCAAGGAGGGTGAAAGACAAACAAAACTCAATGTAATTTAAAAGTTTAGTATGCACAATATTGAGCACTTTTGTTCCTAATAATGAACAGGACTTCATCAGAAAATCAAACATTTACTAAAGTGCATTTAAATAGTAGTGAAAAGGTGCTACACATTAACAAGCTAACCAGTCACAATGCTTGATAAAAAATAAAGTGCAAGATAATTGAATTTTGTAAAAACATTGTTTAAGAAAATATGTATTACAAAATATAACTTTTACACCAGACAAATGGTAAAACACAAGGCAGTAACACAATTATAACTTAGCTGCTCTTAATTTTAATACCTTACAGATGGACACCAAGTCATTTGATCCAGGCAGCATACTAGCATTTACTTTTAATTGCCACTGGAGCTCGCAGTACTCTAAAGTGCCTTCCCAAGCCCCCCTCTTGGGTTCTCTAAAAGTTGTTCTAAAACAAAAAACAGAATTTTTTTATTATTTGTACATGCAAGTTTATGACTGTACAATGCATTGCTCCCTCAGTTTACACTAGTCTAGTAACCGTTCACCTTTCCAAAACAGGAGCCTAGTAAAAGGCCAGATGGTGAGAATTTCTAGAATAATATCAGGTGATATATGTTTTTTGCAAGAAATGAATAAGTTTGTTGAAATGTTTCTCAGTAGAGGTTGCCCCTAAGGATTAATGGAAGAAATCAAAGCTGAGGTGGTATCAAAAAGACAAAGTAGTTTCGCTTCAGTTCATGGCCGCAGTATTAACAAGGAGCGACAGGTAATAGTAATGAAAGCAGCACAGAACCTACGGAAGTTCTATGGTAATTACATTCAACAGTGCTTCTACTGCCATTAAAATATTCTCACAAGCAGCTGCAAGCTTTTAACTAGTGACCCCACGTCAGACGTAGAGTAGGCCCAGCCACCTACTTTATATTTAGGAGGCGTGAATTTAAAAGAAAAACTAGAAAAAGGGGTGGTGAACAGTGACATAATTAATGGTGCCAAGAAAAATTAGGGTATGTTAAAGGGTGGCTCATGCTGCTAGTGCAAATTGATTTTTGTCAGTGAAATGTTAAAGTTAACAACTATTCCACAAGAATTTAGGCTGAATAAGGGGGGGGTCTATTTAGCTTTTTGTGATTACTGCCGTTCATTTTATACTGGTAAAACTAAAAGGGCTATTAAAAAATGAATTTATAAACATTACTATGAAATTCAAACTCAATAAGATGTATTGTACAAACATAACCTTGCATGTACAAATAATAAAAAAAGTTTCTGTTTTTTTTGTTTTAGAACAAGTTTTACTGATCCCAAGAAGGGGGCTTGGAAAGGCACTTTAGAGTACTGGGAGCTGCAGTGGCACTTAAGAGTAACTGCTAGTATGCTGCCTGCATCAAATGACTTGGCGTCCATCAATAGTGTATTAAAATTAAGAGCAGCTAACTTATAATTGTGTTACTGCCTAATGTTTTATCATTTGGCTAGTGTAAAAGTTATATTTTGTAATGCATGTTTTTAAACGTTTTTACATACTTCAATTCATCTTTCAGTTTAATTTTTGTCAAGTATTGTGATTGTTTAGTTTGTTAATTTGTATCACCTTTTCATTGCTATTTAAATGCAGTTTGGAAAATGTTTGTTGTTCTGATGTAGTCCTGTTCATTATTAGGGATGAAAGCTCAGTGTTGTGTACTGTATATTAAGCTTTTAAACTACATCAAGTTTGTGGCTTTCTTTCACCCTCCTTGGTTGTTCCATTTGCTGTGGATGTGTTTTTGGGCACTTAGGGCTTGGACCTCAATACCTTCTGTTTTTTTCAGTCTAGGGTGACCATGCTGACAGATTATAGTGCCATCCTGGCTGCCTCTACCACTTATGGAAACACTCAGACCAGATTGCCCTACAGAAGACACTGATGGGGTGAAGTTAGCATGTGGAGACACACTGCAAGAAGGAGTATGGGTATGAGTTGATTGTCTGGTTGTGACTTCCAAGCTTATAAAGGATTGGCTAGCAGCAGCAGATGTGTGTGCATGTTACAGAATAGACATCAATGCTCACTGGGCAAGGGTTGGTCTGCTGAGATGGGGGCCTGCATCTCCAGTGTGGCACTTAGCTAAGCATAGTCAGGGCATGCAGAATGCAGCACACACAGCTGGTGTGCAACACAATCCATGGCATGAGCAAGTGTGTGAATGTCAGATCCATGACATCACTGGGAAAGTTCATTTGCATGTAGGAGAAGGTGGACACCCACTGATACATTCCCATGTACACCAACTACATGCCTACATCTACTGCACTGGGCAATATTGCTGTGTTGTAGGGAAGTGTAAACATCATCAGCAGAGTCAATATAGGACTGTGGTCCACAGGCCTCATACTGTCCACCGTCTGATATCCCCACTTTGTCAGAATGGCTGGACAAGTTTTCTTCCACATCTGAGGCTACAGCCTTATCCACATGACTGCCACCATCTTAGCCAGACTGTATCACCAAATCTGTATCTTGTGTGTAAGGGGTCACGTTACTATACTGAGTCACATCAGATCCCACATCAGGATCAGTGGACAGGCTAATGGAGGATGAAGGCAGTAGACATGCTAAAAAGGCAGATTACACAGTTCAGAAAAGCGTGCTTATATCACATGCTAACAAGACAGATGACACAGTTCAAGAAAACATGCTTATATCACATTCTGGATATCATTACTGGTATATGACACACACACACACATATATATATATCTATATATATCTATATATATATATATATATATATATATATATATATATATATATATATATATATATATATAGCACTACAGTATCACAGATAATAATGACTTATAACAGGGTTTTGACAATTATGTTACATAAGTAACATACATGACATATGTGAGGAATAAAAGCATAACATACACCTGACTTGTGGGAATCCAGTGCTGGATCCGATGGCTGAAATGCAACTGTTGTAGGGGAAACAAAGGCATAAAAACAGCATTCTAATCACATACTAATTACATACTTGCCAGCATGTACCATTCCAAATGATGTAAACCACAAGGAGATGATACATACACGCATACCAGTTGGTTGTGGCTGAGATGCTAATGGTGGCTGTCCTATGCAGGGGTAGAAGAACACAGTATTAGTGGAGGACAACAAAAGGAGAAATAGCAATGACATGGTATGAAACAGAGGTAATAGCATGCCAATGACACACTCCTGATGTGGTGAGTTTGTCTGTCATAATGAGGATCCTGCAATGGGCAAATACAGACAAAGCAAACACAGTCATTTATGCATGCAGGAGCATGGGCACATGATGACATATACAACAAATTAATAGGTCATGGCAATACGCATGTGGCGTATGGTGCATCTGTTGGCCACATGTCCCTGTGTAGAAAAATGGTGACATTAATTTCAGACAACACAGTTATTCTACACAGTGCTACAGCCTATGAACATGATAAGGAAAACATACCTGGTCTGTTTTTAGGTGCACCTGCATAGCTCATGTCAGCAGAAGATGTACTTGTATTTTACAATTTCAGGGAAATATTAATATGACAGCATACACCACTGGCATGACAGGAGGCAGAGAAAATAACAGGTAAGGGTCACAGTAACAGTATATGGAGACACTCGCCTGTCATATCCTGTTGTTGCACAGAAGTAGATTAATCTGTGCAAATGAATGCATGACATGTTTGTTGTATTGTTATGTATGTACTGAAGTTGTATGGTAGCATATCATTACACTTATGTTGGTCGTCCTCACCCAGTGTGGACCCATGTGCACAATGCATGTCTAATGCTACAAAACAAAAATAAACATTCATGAATATGCATGAAACAGCAACATATACTGAGTTAATCTGTATGCATCACTGTTATACAAAGTTAACACATACATGTGTGGCTTGGAATCCCTGCTTCAATCCCACCCACAGGTATGTGATGCTCCCTACTTGCCATATGCAGTGATGCAAGAAACTGTGTGACTTTATCAGGGGGTGTCAAAGGTGGGCCACCTCTGGTAGCATCCCTTGACCTCTCATAATGGGAATGGCCACACAAAGGATCATGTCAGGGCACTGTCAGTGACAGGCCTCACAGGATCTGTTGTGACTTCCCATGATATTAATCATGTTGATGAGGTTGGCCCACACTTCATTCCTCCATAATGTATTTCCTGCCATTCCAAGGAGTCTCTGGCCATGTTGTTGTAGAGCACTTATTATAATTTCATTTTCCTGTGTCAAAAAAGTGTCACCCTATATCTGTTTGCCATCTGGAAGACAGTTATATGCACATGTTAAGTTAATGTGGGGGCCCACATACGGAGACAGCTATGGTGACTGGTTATCCCAGTATACCCTCTCTCCAGTCCTGTGCAATGCCAAAATCCTGGAAATAGTCCCTGTCTTGTATAGTATTGTGACATAAAAAAAATATGTGATATGAAAACAATGCCTGAATACATAAGACTTGAACAACAACATAACTTGTGATACCAGTTGAGGTTGGTTTTGGGATTTGAACCCATTACAGTGGCTGTCACAGTAGTAGAAGTTCAAACACAGCAGCATTGCACCACATGATCCACAAAGTTGTCATGCATTCTGCATTAACATACTACACATAATCTATGTGTTAGAAATGTTTGATGGCTGTCACACAAATGCTGAAGCTGTAATGCAATGAGAGTCTAAACAAACAACTGTGTAAAAAACAAAACAAACAAAAAACATATTAAGAGGAGCTGTTATACATGATGAGCTTATATCAATACAATCAATAATGAGCAGTGAGTACTAACCCCATTAGCAGAGTGTATCTGAAAATTATCAATTAAGCAACTTAATGAACATGATGGAAACCCTCTATGTCCATAAGCATAACATGCAGAGTACATGTTAAGCTGACATAAACATGGATCTAGTAGTTCTAGTACATGTTTTAAAGAAGTATCACTGAATAAGTATCCATAGCAGCAACACGAATACATGCTACATAGCAACATATGAATAATGTCGGAATCTGTAGGTTTCCATAGGTATTCCACAGATTGTACCAAGTCACCAGCAACCCATACAGAAAATCTTTTAGTACATCCTTGTGTACTGTTCACTGTTGTTCTTTACATTTTCTGTACAACAGCATATGATGAAGGGGTGCTTGCTGGTGATGCAGAGAAACCCACTTGTATGCTAGGGTTGCCACCTCTCCATTTTTTTCCAAACTATCTAGAAATCAAATCAATAATCCAGTAGTCCGGAAAACACTGTACAAACTCTGGTATTCTATTTCAAAAAAGGAAACAGACTATCAGAGTTTTTTAAATTAACTGATTTACTATGCTTTTTTACAAACAAAGTATAGTAAATCAGCTGAAAGCAGACATCAGGATCAGAAAAAGAGGGCATTTCCCATCAGCTGACATCATGGTGACATCACAAAATGGGTGGAATGTGAGCGGGAGAGGGGATGTGGATGGGTGGGTTATGGGTGATGTGGGGGGGTGGCCTTAGTCCGGTTTTAGCCACAATGAAAGGTGGCAACCCTACTGTATGCATACAGGTCATGCCTACACCCTTTGGTATGTCACATACATGTTTTATATTGCACCCAGTAGTTTCCCTAATGCATCATTCTAAGCAGATATGCATACATTTCTAAGGAGCAATGAGAACATAGGTCTATAAGGAGATAAACATATCCCACCACAGCAATGCTAGCAAGTGCAAAATTACCTTTGCAGCTACCTATGAGTCCAGTATATCTGGAAAGACCAGCTGTGTGCACACAGCTATTAAGTTCCATTTGCGCCAAACATAATTAATGAAGTTCATTAAAATTCAAGGCTTTGGAATTCCATTTGCGCATGTCCGTTTAAGTTCACAAAATATGTTGCATTAACCAATAGCACAGTGTAATGGTAAGATCTCCATGCAAATACCCAGTAGGTATTGCTAAACATGGCCATATATAGAATGTGCTTGTTATCTCCCAGTGATCTGACACCATGCTATAAGTGCCGTTTTTAAATTGTGATTTTGACACATTTACTGATCAGACTATTGCTACCTGCGGACTAAGTGGGACCTCAGTGAGCAATTGATTAAGTTATGACCTATACATCTACATTATCTTTGTACAAATATCTCTGTAATCTGTAATGTACTGCCAACAGCAGCACTTTTACTACAGTTTTATGTACAATGCTTTTTCAACATAGTGAGATAGTTCTGCAAAAAGAATGTAGAATATGATAACACTGGCAGATTGAATTTAGTGTGTAAGTGTGTCATTGTTTATTAATTCATATTCATCACGCTTCTCATACTTATATCTGCAGTGGGTGAGGTGGTCAGATATACATTTTGATTGTAGAATAGGGATATTCCCTGATATCAGGGATAATTTTGACTTATAATTTGTAATTTGACAACAAAATATATGTATATATTTTCTGTCCTCACAGCTAAACTACATTTCTGTACATGTGGTGTACAGGAATTTGTAGTTGTCTGTTAACAGCAGTTATGTGTTACTTGACAGTGTTCCACTGTCTATGGTATGAAATGTTAAGAGTTGTGTTTGTTTTGTGTTGTGAGTCCTGAAATGACATGCATTCATGCTTGCAATTTTATTTTCATAAACGCACAGAACATTGCACTTCTTGTAAAGGGTAAGTCATGATGCCTATTACTACCCTATCCCTACACATTCATACCTCTGATTTATTTAACTGCATTTCCTGCATGCAATCTCATGAAAGATGGATTAGCTAGGCAGGTAGGTCTCAGGGTTAGAGTATTAAAGTAGCTGAGAGTTACATGTTTGAATCTCCTGTTCTCTAATCTGTGTTTAGTTTTTTTTTTTCAGTTTGTAAAGGAATGCATGTAAAACATTCAAACATGTGAATAGAGCTTCTGTAATGCTGTTTGTGACACCCCTGCACTGGCTCAGTAATCAAGGAGCCTCAATCCTCACCACTAGCACCAGTGAGGGATATCCACATTGGGAGGATGACAAGTACACACACAGTAAGGTACACTTTCCCTTAAGAACACACAGAGATCACAGTCTGTCTGGGGCTGGTTTCTCCTTCTTTGTCCAGATCCCCAATAAGACTCCCCACTGGCACAGCTATAGGGTTAAGATTTCAGCTGAGTGGTCAAGCCAAATCCTCCAGCACCCTGTCTGTCCAACCAGTGCTTTGTGTCCCTGCCCAAGAAGCTGACACACACTTTGAGATTTTTTATTCATATACACTCACACACACACACACACACACACACACACACACACACACACACACACACACACACACACACACACTCCTGGGAAAGTCTGGCACAGTTTTGCTAGCTATGCCCCCTTCTGTCCAGACTAAAAGGTCGTTATCACTGCCACCAATTAACTGTTTATCAGCTACTATAAGGCCCTTCCCAAAGGGTGATGAATCCTACTGTGTGATGTTACTATTATCCAAATAATAAGTGTGACCAAGACTTGCAAGGCTATTTAAGAGTGGCCTGTACATTGTCACCAAATACATATGCAAGTACTCTCAGAGCTTAAATATCTCTAAACAAACCAGTCACAATTAAAATGTTAAAATATATTTAATAATAAAAGAACAAGACAATACCCCAAACAACCCAACACAGTGACTACGAAGTTCAGAATCACAGGAAATATTTTAAAACAACAAAAGCCGCGGTGGTGCAGTGGTAGCGTTGTTGCCTCACAGAAAGAGGTTCTCCTGTTCAATTCTTGGCTGGAGTGCCTTCTGTGTGGAGTCTGCATTTCCTCCCCGTGGTCAACTGGCCTCTGAAAGACGTGTGAATGGGCGTGCCTTCGCTGAAGGTTGGGCGTCAGGTTGGCAACTCGGCACCATAAAAAAAAATCGACTGCCAATCATTAGCGGACTGGAGTTCCACTGTGGCGACCCCTAACTGGGAAAAGCCAAAAAGACAAACATTGCAGGACAGTCTCAAATAAATACACAAAACATCTAAACTAATCTTTACTATATTCCTAACTCTAAAAGAAATACTATGCCTAAATCTTAATTACAGAGCAAGGCAAATACAGATGAGAAGTGCTGAATGGATGTTTTCAGATCCAGGATAAGATACAAAACATACAGACTCACTCTCTGAGATAGTTCTTAAATTAATAATACACATTACTAGTGAGTTAGCTGGGACAACATTATTCTTTGTCACCTGCCTTCAGTACCCAGACTAACAGAAACTTAGAATTTAGCACCTCTGTATCAGAGGTACATATCTCTCAGAAGTTTGCCTAGAACTGGAAGTCGTAAAACAGTTAAACACTTTTACATTAGAAACCTAGTAATTATTTCTGTTTCAAGACAATAGGAAAACCTCCAACTCTAGACATTGTGTCTGCTCTGAGCTGAAACAGAGATAACAGAATTGTAAAACAGTTTCCACTTATTTTCTTGAGGTTTTGCAAGTTAACTCTGTATGTTCCAACTTCTACCATGAAAACACACATTTGCACAGGCACGTTGTCCATATACATTTCTGTCCTTTTCCAAATAGGGTACACTGTGGTTACATTCTTGAAGCTCAGTAAAGAACATACAGTTCAACACACACTTCTACACCAGTAGTTTAATATACACATAACATATAGGTTTCTTATATTTGTAAGACAAGCCTAAGGATCATGTTAATATTCACAAATGACATATGATTATTTACAAAATTCCAGCTAGTTGGGCTGGCAGCATTTCGGTTTGTTACACTGTTCAATTTAAAAGTTAGCGAACATGAGATGAGCAATGTATATCAGTGTTACTTTACACTTAAAACATTTATATATGCTTTTAACTTTTTCTAGGTGAGGAAGAGAAGGCTAGGAATTGGGCCCTGTGTATTGAGTGGATGCACAGGCCCAAGGAGCAGTGCAGGAAGAGTGGTATGCTGATTACTTTGTTAGATTTTGTAACTAAAATAGATCTGATCATTGTTGCAGGATTTTTTTTTCATTACCATGTATGCTATTTCTAATGCAGGAATACCCATGCATCTGTAATGTAAGTGCAAAGTCAGACAATCCCTATGATTAAAAGTATGAATTACATGCATATATGTTTCCATATGAGTTAGCAGAAAGCCATGTTTGCTGAAGATGTTTTGAATTGTACATGACAACCTAGATGAATCATTTATGTGCAATTGTTACAGTGCTTTTGATTGGCATATTTCACATACAAGTTAATAGTGCTTTGACTGCTGTTTGTAATGTAGGTGTTGGCATACTTGTATCTTTAGATGTGGTTCTCCATGACTGATATTGTGTATAGCATGCCTATTCACATACTGAGTGGGTGTCTGCTGTGTCAGTGTTCACACTGTTGCTGGTGGACTATGTCTAGCATTTCCTTCAATTCATCATGAATATCGTGTCTGCCTACAATACCTTTGATGGTTTGGTTACAACACCCTTGTATCCTGGATTTAGAGATAGTTATACATGTAGGCTTTACTGTTCAACATTTCCAGATGTCTGTTTCATAATCAGCAATCAGCATCATGCTGTCTGTGATTTGCAGGGTCATACATAATGATTGCTAATAAATGGGGCACTGATGCATTTATAGTCCGACAATACTGCTTGTCAGGGGTCAACTTTTTTAATTTTGAAAGTCCACAATCCCGATGTTCAATATATCAAACTCAGAACCTCGAGATTGTGGAATCTCGAAATTAAAAAAAAAAAAAAGGCATAAAAAGCATGTTTTTGCAGGGGGGCAAGCCCTCCTGCACCCCCTACACCCTCTGCAATGTAAATATACTTACTCTGACATCTCACTACAGTGAATAGAACAGTAATGTTGCCATTCTGCACTGTATAGCGATCTCCACTACCATTCTCTTCACTGTAGAGCGATCCCGGAGTTAGTATATTTAAGTTGCAGGGGGTGTGGGGGGTGCAGGGGGGCTTGCCCCCCTGCAAAAACATGTTTTTTGATGTCTTTTTGTTTTAATTTTGAGATTCCACAATCTCGAGGTTCTGAGTTCGATATATTGAACATCGGGATTGTGAACTTTTGAAATTAAAAAGTGGACCCGCTTGTGAGCCATAATTGTACATTATTTCTAGTGAGTTGTGCTGCATTCTAAAAATTTGATGTTGGGAGAGCCAATGACCATTTTGCCTTGATCAGGTCTTTTGCATATGGCTTTTATATTTCCCACTGGATTGTCATTTCACTATATCTTCATTATACCAATAAGCTAATTGACAACTGCTAATATGACTCATCACATGCACAGGCACCTGGGTTAGAGTTGGCATTCTTGCATCGAAATAAATGTGTAAGGCACACGTACAAGATATCAAAACATGGAAATGGTACATCACACGTATTAAGCAGTATAGGTCACAGCCCTTGTGTTATACTGTCATTTTCACAGTGTTGCTTTGTGAAGTAGACTGATGCGAGTGTTGCATGACACAGTATCATGGTATGCGTTCCTTCAAATGTCAGAAGTATGCTGGCTGTGCACATGCTTGTCATGCATAATGATGGCTGATAAACAGTTGCTCAGGTAATGTTAGGTTTTCCACTGGTAAGCTGTGTTATGCATGCCATAGCATGGCATGGCCTTGAGTGAGCTGCTCACATTCTGTGATGGATACACTGGCCTTGACGTGTTCTGGTATTGAAAACATACATAAGTATAAATAACAGGACATAGGGAATTTGTGTGCATGATGAGCCATCCACTAGCAGCAAATATGTTTTATTATATTTCTCCTTCATAAACATTTTAGGCCATTTCATCTGAGAATGTGGTTTTAATGACACCTGCAGTGTACACTGGTTTACCTTTTTTGTCATACGCAGACATTACATGTTGGTAGGATGGTAATTAATATCTGTTAGATTCCAGATATGCACATCAATTCTTATTTAATATCAGCTATGATTTTCACAGGAGTGTGCGACCTGTTAGATATGTGGCTTTCATTCTTATGGTTTTAATTAATGACCTACATTGCGTATGGTGGTACACTTGACTATGGCCAAACATTATTCTAAGGTTTCATACTGACTGTTTTCTGCCTGTGCATTATAATACAGTGTGTATGTTATGTACTCATATAGTAGCAGATCCACATGTGCATATTCTTTCTTGTCTTGTGATTCACCTTGACAGAGCATGGGACCCATGGACACTCATCCATCAGATGTCAGAGATGAGTGCATGCCAGACCACTACTCAAGTCCTCATAGTGCCCCTGGCTTAGTTAAACCCTGCTGTTGTGTTTTGTCCACTAAAGATAACCTCATAGTCAGCTTTAGGTCCCTGCTGTACCCGTGGCTGCAGCCTCCCCCCCCCAATCATCCTTGACTGTGTGGTAAAAGCTGCTGCTGGTTGAAGAAAAATGAGGAGAGAAAAAAATATATCAGTTTTCTGACTGAGCTGTTTAACCTGAACAGTACTGAGATATGGCCCTTTTAGGATAAAGCTGATAATAGCCTCTGGTTTCAACTACACCCATTCTGCAACCAGTCCTGCTCAAATGCGTGTGTACAGAAAGCTGCTGTAGGTTATGGGGGGCTGGGAATTGTGTGGTTATTTCAACTTTAATTTTCATCACTGTCAAACCTTAGAGGTGTGCACATGAAGTCATTACAGCTTGTGTTTGAGCTGAGGATAGTGTGGTCATTGTTTATTTACTTTTCTCACAGACCTCAGAGGTGTGAAAGAAGGTTAGTATAACTCGTGTAGGGGTGGTGTACTATCTATGAGCAACAAATTAGAATATATTAATGAAATCATTTCCACAATCACACATCAGGCACATATACATGGGGCTGACTTTGAGGGTTAGGGGTGAGGAAGCATGCTATGTATACATATATCAGCAGTCACTCACTTGAAATATACGATTAAGGCAATTTAAACCTCTGCTTTCATCCCAGTCTAACACCAGAGGAATGCATAGGCAGTGACTTTCTTTTGTGGTAGGTTAGAGAAGCAGGAAGTATTCCCAGATAAGACCTATGTATTCCCACAACTGCCTTGTTAATTTATTGTGAGATACTATTTTGTCAGCTTTCAACATTAAGCATTTGGCACTACTTATATCTTCCTTGAAAGAAAAAAAGACTGAAATTATTTTCTTTTACTTGTTTATTTTTTATTGAATCCCTGTACTAGGTGTCCACAGCCTCCTTTCACTGGTCCTGCAGTCTGGGTTGCCTTAAACACACTTTGTATTTCAGCCCTGGGTCCTCCCTTCCTGCATTCAGTAAAAAGGAATTCTTCTGGATAACTACCGGAGACACCTTGAATCTGACCTACTCACCTGGCATATAGAAAGCCACCATTAAAAGGAGACCCCCCTACAAGATTGAGTTAACTATTTCAGCCCTGGGTCCTCTCTCCCTGCATTCAGTAAAAAGGAATACTTCTGGATAACTACCGGAGACACCTTGAATCTGACCTACTCACCTGGCATATAGAAAGCCACCATTAAAAGGAGACCCCCCTACAAGATTGAGTTAACTATTTCAGCCCTGGATCCTCCCTCCCTGCATTTAGTAAAAAGGAATACTTCTGGATAGCTCCCGAAGACACCTTGAATCTGACCTACTTGCCTGGCATATAGAAAGCCACCATTAAAAGGAGACCCCCCCTACAAGATTGAGTTAACTATTTCAGCCCTGGGTTCTCCCTCCCTGCATTCAGTAAAAAGGAATACTTCTGGATAGCTCCCGAAGACACCTTGAATCTGACCTACTCGCCTGGCATATAGAAAGCCACCATTAAAAAGAGACCCCCCCCCTACAAGATTGAGTTTACTATTTCAGCCCTGGGTCCTCCCTCTCTGCATTCAGTAAAAAGGAATACTTCTGGATAACTCCTGAAGACACCTTGAATTTGACCTACTCGCCTGGCATATAGAAAGCCACCATTAAAAGGAGACCCCCATGGGCGACCACGGTGGTGCAGCAGTTAGCGTTGCCACCTCACAGTAAGAGGTTCTCCAGTTCGATCCTCAGCTGGGGTGCCTTCTGTGCAGAGTCTGCATGTCCTCCCTGTGGTCGCGTGGGTTTCCTCTGGGTGCTCCGGTTTCCTATCACATCCCAAAGACATGCTGTAGGTGGATTGGACATTCAAAATTGGCCATAGGTGTGAGTGTGTGCATGTGTGTGCCTTCCATGGAAGGTTGGGTGCCGGGCTGGCAACTCGACTCTGTAAAACTCCACTGCCTATCATGAGCGGACAGGTGATCCACTGTGGTGACCCCTAACCGGGAAAAGTTGAAAGTAGAAGAAGAAAAAGAAAACCCCCTACAAGATTGAGTTAACTAGTTCAGCCCTGGGTCCTCCTTCCATGCATTCAATAAAAAAGAATACTTTTGGGTAACTCCCAAAGACACCTTGAATCTGACCTACTCGCCTGGCATATAGAAAGTCACCATTAAAAACAGACCCCCCCCCTACAAGATTGAGTTAACTGTTTCAGCCCTGGGTCCTCCCTCCCTGCATTCAGTAAAAAGGAATACTTCTGGATAACTCCCGAAGACACCTTGAATCTGACCTACTCGCCTGGAATATAGAAAGCCACCATTAAAAGGAGACCCCCCTACATGATTGAGTTAACTACTTCAGCCCTGGGTCCTCTCTCCCTGCATTCAGTAAAAAGGAATACTTCTGGATAACTCTCGAAGACACCTTGAATCTAACCTACTCGCCTGGCATATAGAAAGCCACCATTAAAAGGAGACTCCCCCTACAAGATTGAGTTAATTATTTCAGCCCTGGGTCCTCCCTCTCTGCCTTCAGTAAAAAGGAATACTTCTGGATAACTCCAGAAGACACCTTGAATCTAACCTACTCACCTGGCATATAGAAAGCCACCATTAAAAGGAGACCCCCCCCCTACAAGATTGAGTTAACTATTTCAGCCCTGGGTCCTCCCTCCCTGCATTCAGTAAAAAGGAATACTTCTGGATAACTCCTGAAGATACATTGAATCTGACCTACTCATCTGGTATATAGAAAGTCACCATTAAAGGGAGACCCCCCCCTACAAGATTGAGTTAACTATTTCAGCCCTTGGTCCTCCTTCCCTGCATTCAGTAAAAAGGAATACTTCTGGATAACTCCAGAAGACACCTTGAATCTGACCTATTCGCCTGGCATATAGAAAGCCACCATTAAAAGGAGACCCCCCCACAAGATTGAGTTACCTATTTCAGCCCTGGGTCCTCCCTTCCTGCATTCAGTAAAAAGGAATACTTCTGGATAACTCCCGAAGACACCTTGAATCTGACCTGCTCGCCTGGCATATAGATAGCCACCATTAAAAGGAGACCCCCCTACATGAGTGAGTTAATGTATGTGCTTAGAAAAAAAAAATATTGTTACCTTGCTGTGCTACCTTTTGGTCTGACTTCCTTTGTGTGCATGCCAGCACCCCACCGCATTCCGGTTTTCCCCCTCCCCCTTCCAGTTCTCCTATATATACTCGAACCTACAATGCGTTTGGTTATCTCTGCTACTTAATCTTTCTACCACTAGGTGGCAGTATCTACCTATGTAACTCCCAGCCTCGCAGTACTTACCCAATAGGTTTTTAGTTTTCCACTAAGAATTGGCTGAGATTTAACATCCTAAAACTGTAATTATCTTCTCTCACCTTGCCCAAACTTTCTAGAAAGTCAACCTACTCAACCTTGCCTAATAATAGTAATACAAAACTTTCTACAATAGCTATTAAACTACACTTTGCTGATAGTTTTTCTGCTGCACTCACCTTCTTTTGCTCTTCCCTCTCCGTTCACCCTGCGGGCTCACTCCGCTCCCCTACCCTACCCCTAAATCTCACCCACCCCCCTGCCTGTATTTTTATTTATCCCTAACTCCTCCCACCACTCACCCTACCCAACTATCATTTATCTCACCCTAATCACACCACACCCCCTCACACATACTAAACTACATCATGACACTCCCCTCCCAACACCTTCCATACCTAGGATTACTAACCTTCCTAATCACCCTCTCATACCTAACACAACTCCCACATCCCACCTATAACCCACCCTTACACTGTGCATCCATAACCCAACAACTCCCCCTACCCTCTTTCCCTTCAATACCTCCCGAACTTTATCCCATCTTCATCACCTTATTCTTTATCTAAAAATCCTCCCAACCCTTGCCACACCTACTTATCACCACCACTAACAAAATAACAAATACATCTTCCACCCATACCCTACACCTCATTCTATCACTACACATATACATCATCTACTAGGCCTACTCTTCCTCTCTCTTGTGATATTCATCCCAACCCCGGCCCCAAGAACTCCACACCTAACCATATAGCTGCACATATCCTCACTCCTCATTCCATCCACTTCACCACATTAAATGCACAAAGTGTATGTAACAAAATCCCTAGTCTCCATGCTTTGCTCTAACATAATCACCCTGATATCATAGCCATCTCTGAAACCTGGCTTAAGCCTAACATAAAAGACTCAGAAGTACTGCCCTCTGGCTATCAGATTATGTGCAATGATAGGCCCAACAAAAAAGGAGGTGGTGCAGCCATCATCTACTCCTCCTCTTACACAGTCACTCCTTTTACTAACCCCACTCCAACTTTCTCCACATCAGAAATAACAATAGTCCACCTAAATATCAATAACCATAAATCCATATGCATAGCAGCCATATATACCCCCCCCCAGCAAAAACAATATTCCAATACTAGAAGATATTCTTTCTTGGTTCTCTTCCAATATTAAAAATGAAACCTTTATTCTCGGTGACATAAATATCAACTGGGCAAATATCATTTCTCAGCTCCCTTCCCAAACAATCAACCTCTTTAATTTCTGCCAAATCATCCAATCTCCCACTAGGCAAAAATGGAGACTCAGGTACCATCCTCGACTGGATTTTAGTTACTCACCCTAATAACATCTCCTCTTCAGGCATCCTTCCAGACCGTATTAGTGATCACATGCCCGCCTTCGCCATCCGCCACCCATCTCATATCCATAAACAGCACCACTACATTCAAACTCGAAACCTCTCTAATTTCAACCAACTCTCTTTCACCAACTGTCTAGACCAAACAGATTGGTCTGTCCTAAGAACCCTACCCCTTGACAATGCTATCACCCATTTTAACGAGTCCTTCCTAAACTTACTAAATAGCCAAGCTCCACTCAGAACCAAAAGGGTCAAGTCACACATTTGTCCCTGGTTATCAAAAGAGACCAAACAAATCATGCTCCAATGAGATAAAAAATGGAAACAAGACCATAAATGTAAACTAGCTAATATTCTAATAGAATGTAAACAACTCCAGAATACCGTAAAAAAACTAATCACCAAAGATCAGAAATCATACTATACCAAGCTTCATTCTGAGCACCCCAGCAACCCAAAAAAGTTCTGGAATACAGTCTCCTCTTTCCTTAATCCTGGAGACAAAGCTAACCCTTGCCCTATCCCTAACCTCTCTGACCCTGACATTGCTTCCTCTTTCAACACCTTCTTTGTAAACTGTATAGCTAAACTTACCACCTCCTTTGCTCACCCACCACCTAACTCTCCTCCACAAGCACCCCTCCTTTCCACCAATACTGACCTTCCCACCTTAAACCTCCACCCCATCTTTACAAGCACCATAAAAAAACTATTACTCCAGCTAAAACCATGTAGTACTGCCCCTGATAATCTACCACCTCTATACCTCAAACTAGCAGCTAACAGCATAGCCCTGCCAGTTTCCATACTTATCAATAGATGCATCCAAGAGTCCCATGTCCCTTCTATATGGAAACATGCATTCATCATTCCTCTCCACAAAGGTGGCAAGAACAATGACACCACTAATTTCAGGCCCATTGCTATCCTCTCCCCATTGTCAAAAATCCTGGAAAAATGCATCCACTTACAACTAATGACACATCTGTCACACAATAACCTCCTTACCTCAACTCAACATGGCTTCCGTCCTGACCATAGCACAATCACTGCCCTTCTATCTTTCCTAGAATGCATTAACCAGGCCTGTGACTCTGGCAAGTTAGTATCTACCCTATTCCTGGATCTATCAAAAGCTTTTGACACCATATCCCACCCTATTCTCCTATCTCAATTATCTTCTCTCAACCTAACCCCCTCCTCTGTAGCCTTGTTCTCTAGCTACCTCTTCAATAGATACCAAGCTGTCAAATGGAAATCTTCTTTTTCCACCTTCCTTCTTACCCTCACAGGCGTTCCCCAGAGATCTGTTCTCGGCCCCCTACTCTTTAACATATTTATCAACAACTATCACCATTCTATCCCTGATACCTCACTAATTTAGTATGCAGATGATTCCACAATTGTCTGCACTGTTGACTCCCCTTCAGACTTACAGTTAAAAACCCAATCAGCTTTTACCAAAACAGAAACCTGGATGCAAAGCCATCACCTAGCCTTAAATGCTACCAAAACTAAGCTAATGATTTTTGCTCTATCCAAAGCCACCACATTCAACAAAGCCTCTTTCTCTATACTAAGTCAAGATAATACTCCTATTGAAATTGTTTCATATACTAAGCCACTAGGTGTCATCATTGATGAGCACTTAAAATTTGACATCCATATTAATACTGCCATCAAAAAAAACATTAAAAATTAGGTCTCCTATACCGACATCACCATTTCCCTACCCTAACCACCAGAAAAGCCCTTGCCTCCTCTTACCTCCTCCCCTCCCTGCTATACAGTGCCCCTCTCTACAACAACATTCAGCTTGGATTACAGTCCAAATTAGAAGCCGGCTATAATAAAATAAGCAAATTCACCACATGCTCCAAAACCTCATCTCATCATTGCCTCTCTCTTCAACCCCTAAATTGGCTAGAACTGCCGAACTACCTAAAATTCATAAAGCTAACTACCGCCCACAAACTCATTTTTAAGCCTTCTAGCTGGCCTTCCCTCTCCACCTCCTTAACCCCTTATATCCCAAATCGTCTACTAAGATCAAAAAGCCAAAACCTCCTTCAAGTACATAAACCATTACGACCTCCCGGCCAATTCCTGCTTTCATACTCCCTATCCAAACTTTGGAACTCACTTCCATCCCATCTTTGAACTGTCTCACATCTTCCTAACTTTAAATCCTTCTTACACTCCTACCTGTCCTCTAAATCGATGTGTCCCTGCTCCTTCCCTACTTGAACCCCAAACTCTTCCCCAACTCTCCATACTATTCCTTACAACTTCCATCTGAGTTCTACTACCACTACCTGACTGTTCTCTACCCCACTTATTGTACTATATTTATCTCTTTCTGAACTCCAGCCTTTGACACATATCATCCACAACTGCACACTTCTACTAAAATGTTTCCCACCTTCAGAATGTTCCATTGTCTAATGAATATTTTACCCATTTCTGCTACATTTGATGTAAATACTACCATTTGTACTTTGCCTCTAATTAACTTCACCTTTGTCTTATTATTTCAGTTTAATATGTATGAGCTATCTTTTATAGTCTATACTGTAATTTCTATATTGTAATTTGCTTCTTTTATACTGTACTGTTTTACATTGTAATTTGCTTAGTTATGGAGCTTTTCTCCCCAGGCCTCCACTGAAAATGGGTTCTTCTGGCCCAGTGGACTTCCACGGTTATCAAACTGAAATAAATAATAAATAAATAAATAAATAAATAAATAAATAAATTTTTTAGGCCACCATTGGAGTAAAATGCTGAGAAAATGCTCTAAAATGCATCCCAAACTGTCTGTAAACCTGTGGCTTCCTTGGCCTTGGCTTATTTGAGTTATTTCCTAAATGGTTATTACTGTGCTGTTTTGTTCAGGAAAGGAGTGTTGAAAGGATGTAAGGAAAACTAAAGACGAACAGCAACAATGAATTTATTTCCTTAATCATGATTTCTGTTCAAGCCAGTACTGGATGAAAAGGTTGTGTAAAAAGAAAAAAAAAACTTTAAAATGCACTTCAGAGCATATAGAAAGTTATGGTTTCTTGAAAAAGCTGAGAGTAAGGCAAAGTCTGAGAAAAGGAAGAAAAAGTAATGTGCATGGTATGGGGAGCCCCAAAAGGGGGGAAGGGATCAGAGGAGAGGACTGGAGGGTGTGTGTGTGTGTGTGTGTGTGTGTGGGGGTGGGGTATTGAAACGGTAGGCCTAGTAATCACTTCATTTAAGTCCAGACCTGTACATAGAGTTGTAATGTATCATTGTTGCAACTAAAAGCCATTAACTGTAAGTGTCCCTTTGTTAGACAGGTCAACATAGTGTGTGCGATAGCCCTGTTGTAATGTAAGAGCTTGTAGCTACAGGTCTGTCTGTGTGTACTACTCCTAAAAGTTTGCAGCAGAAACTAAAAGGTTTCTTAGGAGGGGTGGCTTTGACAGGATAATACATATACTGGAAGTGCCTAGGGGGCCCTCAACTTGACATTTGCTGGGGGCCTACAAAATGTTAACACCGGCACTGACTGTGTTACATTTACACATCCATTCCTTATTCACATAGTTTCATACACTTTGCAAATGCTGTGTACTGATTTATGTACATGTCTCTGCAGATATTCTGATCTATAGAGAAACACCATTGTACCTTGGCAGTGTGAGCAGTTATTGACTTCATGTTAATGTACTTTAATGCTGCCCATAGGACTGTCCTTTGCTCAGTCATACCCATGGTCAGTGATATTTAACCATAGGTGTTTATTCCACATGTTGTTTTACATTAGCATGACATTATATATACGTGTATATGATACTAATTCTTAGCTTGTATACCTATGCCTGTTGCTGTGATATGATTGCACAATGCTGTGGTTGTGTGATTTATACATGGATATTTTTGCTGACTTCGGCAGTGCAGTCTACACATGTGACATCCATTGGCTAATCCCTTCAATGTAGTTTGAGTTGACTTCAACACCTCCCTAAGTAGTGTACAAATGCAATTGCAATGTGTCCACTTACATATTGTTATCCTGTTTTATTGTTTATATATATATATATATATATATATATATATATATATATATATATATATATATATATATATATATATATATATATATATATATATTTGCTCTTATGTCCTTCTAAATGTGGGCCCGTGTTGTCCACCTCCCTATCACCTTTGTAGGTATATCATATATCTTACACATATTCATGGTATATGTTCACCTTTGCTGGCGTTGTCATCCATTTTCATGTAGTTGTCTTGTTAGAAGGTCAACTGGAGCCTACTCTATGGGCATTAGACAGATGCAGGACATATGCACACAAATTGCTGGCTAATGCTTGCAATACATCCTTTTTCTTGTTATACTGGTGTGTTACATATTGACCAGTGTATTTTGTTGAAATTCATGGGCACACCCTGATAATTGTTATTTAGCATTAATCATATATTTCTGACCATATATTATTACATGTTATTGCTGTGTGTATGTCTATTGACATTGTTTTCCACAATTTTCCTGTTAGGCCAATGAATGTTATACATATATACCTACACCTGTGTGTGCCTTTGATGTGGCATATGTCTGTGATATATGCATTCCATTACATGTCTGGGTTGTGTAGACCTACTTGTTTAGGTACCAGCCAATTTGTTGCTTAGCTCCAGTACTACTGTCTGGCACTCTGCTTGGTTGTTTGCCTCTCACATGCGTGGTCAGAGGTTCTGTTTTGTCCTCTACTGGTATTCTCCAGCAGGTCATAGACTGCATTTGCTCATCTGTGCTGTTGCTTGGCTTGCACTGTCAGGGCTGACAGTCTACTTGAGTATTCGAATCAATATCCAATGTGTACTGTGATCACCATTCAGTACCCTACAACACATAACTGCCATTGGTCATACACATCCAAGTGAGACTGACACACAGATTGCAACATTTCATACCATAATACTGCATAGCTAGACATGTATTTCTGCATTTCACCATGGCTGGTATCCATCCCCACCCTGGTCATCAACATTCCATTACCCACATTGTAGAGTGTGCCATCTGTGTACCTTGCCTTTCTTTAATGTTTATTTCTGACCTTTGTCTGTCATGTATTGTGATATTTATTATATGTTATCAAAAATACAATAATACTAGCGACTAAAGGTCGGCCTACAATAAAGAAATCAATGAAAAAATAAAATGACAGTTCGACCACCAAGGCTAGTGGCATAAAATCCAAATAAATGAACAAACAAGTAAACGTATAATAAAACATAAGTTTAATACTACAGGATTAGCGCTTTCACAAAATGTGCTTCATCAGATCCTACAAAAACATACTGATAGGTTTCTAATATTTAAAATAAGAAAAAACAATAAAAAAAACACCCTATTAATGATGCAAAGGGCGAGCCTTCAGGGCTGGCTTTAAAGGTATAGCGTAATTTAGCCCAGGTAGTCTATAAACCTGTAGGGTGGCTATCCATTTAATTTCCATTAACTCAGTTTTATTGACAATATCACCACCTCTTAAACTATCTCTTATAACTTCCATAACATTAAACTTAAATGAATATCCAGCATGGTTACTAATGTGCTTATAAAGAGCATTAAGACAAATTTTCTTCCTAATATCCCCTATGTGTTGTAGTACCCTTTCTTTACGTTTTTCATTAGTCTTCCCTACATAAAATGAATCACATCCTATGCATTTAGCCAGATACACTAAATTTGCAGACTTACAGTCAGCATGTATGCTAAACGTATAGCACCTATTGGTGGTCGGATGAACAAAAATATTGTCACAAGACAAAAAAAAACACAGGCTTTACAGGATCTACAAGGAAACGTACCAAATCTTGCTACTCCACAGCCTTTTTTCCTAAAGGGTTCATAACAAAGTTGTCTTTTAAGTGACAAGTTATTCCTAAAAATAAAGCTAAGTGAGTCACCAACTACATTTTGGATCTTATCATCTCAATGTAAAATAGACCAATTCCGCTTTATAACATCACATACTGATTGTATATTGCTACTATATTTCAATGAAAAAACACATCTAGCTTTATTGGAGGTGTGATTCTGAAATCCTGTCTGTGTAAATAAGGTTTACCTATAGTATTTCTCAAACTATGTGTTTCTTATAGCTTATCCTTCACATCAGTTAACCTATAATCTCTATTCATGAACTCATCCATTAAGGTACTAGTAGCTTGCATATAGTCATCATCTCCAGTGAAGAGTCTAGACACCCGCAGGAACTGTCCCTTCATTACGTTCTTAAAAATCCTAGTGGGGTGCATACTACTTCTAGAGACAAGACTATTCTTTCCACACTCTTTTCTGAACATCAGTGAGTCTATATGACCATCTTCCCTGAGTATTAGAGTAGTGTCTAAAAAAATCAATACGTTCAGTTGAAGAATTCATAGTAAACTTGAAACAAGAGCTATTGCTTTCCAAATAACTAACAAAATCACATAACAATGAATATGTCCCATCCCACAAAATAAAGATATCATCAACAAAATGCTTATAATAGATGAGATGACCCCTAAAGGCATGATTTTAAAAAAATCACATTCGCTTCCTAGTTAGCCAATACTAAATTGGCATAACTGTTTGAGCAGGGTGTGCCCATGGCCACACCCTGCTTCTGCAAATAAAACTTGTTATTAAATACAACTACATTATTTTCCAAAATTAATTCCAATAAAACACAAATTAATTCAATACGTTCATGGATCAAATCGCTTGACATATTCAAAAAAGTTTGTATAGAATTAACTCCAAAATCATTTGGTATTACAGTAAATAGAGTATTAATATCTAAGGTAACAAAAATAAAATTCCTATCAGTAAAATCTAATCCTCACATACACTCCCCAAATGTTTGAAGAAAATCTTCAGTATCTCTCAGTACTGCAGGGGGTCTCACCAAAAATTATTTCAGTTGTTCAACAAAAATAGACTAAGACTCAGTGACCCATCCCTTCCCAGCTACAATAGATCATAAAGGTGGATTAACTTTCCTTTTATGTATTTTAGGAAGACCATGTAGGGAAGGAACCACAGGATGTTCAACCATCATAAAATCATGTAAATTCCTTTGTGAACATATTAGTGGGCAATAAATCATACAAGGAAACCTGCACTTCTTGTATATAGCGATTAACATCATATTTAGCTAAAGATGAATATGTATATAAATCACCTAAAAGTTCCATCATACTAGTCAAATAACTAGCAGTGTCTATAACAACAATCGCTCCACCTTTATCAGCGGAGCATATACAAATTTCAGTATTGTCATGTAATTGTTTAAGTGCTATGTACTCTTCCCTGGTAAGATTATGAAAAGTCTTATTGCAGGGCCTGTCAAATATTGCATACAAGTCATTTTCACAAACTTTTACAAAGGCCTCTACAATCAAAGGAAGTTGGCATTAAATAAACTCGGTTTCTTTAGCAATACTGATGGTCGCTGTTCATTCCCCTGAAACATGGCATTTAACGCCACTTCCCTTGCAAATTTATGTAAATCAATTAAAACCTCACTAACCTGGGAGAGTCTATCAGGAACAAAAGATAAGCCATTATTCAAAACTTTATATCGAGCTTCTGTTAACACTACCAATGAAATATTGACAACTAATGCTTCCTCTGTTTCTGCCATGCTTCTCTCCCTTGCTGTTCAGCCGAAGGTCTCCATCATTTGTGTCCTCAACTGAGGGAGCGTACAGACAATGGAGTGGTTGGCAGCTTCAGTGGTGGTGGTAATTTTGAAAAAGCCGTGGAAAAAGTTGGAACTCCAATAGCAGAATTCTTAGGTCTAGCTCCTCGTATCACTGCCCGAGAGGAGTGTCTTTCCAGTGATGCTGACACTCTCCACTACCGTAGTATTGGCAGTAGCTCCGCCCTCCGCAAGTGGATCAGCGACATCAGAGGAGGTGGGTGGAGCAGCCAAACCTTTACTGGCTGAGCCATCATTGGTAGAAAGCATCTCTTTTGAACCAACTGATTCATCAATAATAGTCCCTCTAGTTGTGGTCCGTGGCCATAAAAAATATGGCCATTCCTAAAGTCGTTAAAGTCTCTCTCAATTTTTTTTTTTTAATAATGGAAAGACACTCATCATAAGCAGCTACATTGATGTAGACAGTTTCATTTTTATCTATATATACCTCTCCTTTATACTTTGAATGAAGTTCTTCCTGCAGCTTAACAGCTTTCTCAAGCAAATACTTCTCAACAGGTGTAAAAAAGGCAGTGAGCAAATGCAAATAGCTAAAGCTCAACTCTAGATTCAGGTTCTGCCATTTACACAGAAGTTCGGGATACGCATCTTCATAGGTAGGCATAAGCAACACATCAAGTCCCCTTTGTCTGTCATGTATTGTGATATTTATTATACTTAACTTTGTCATCACAATAAACAAAACATGCTGGAGGGATAGGTTCCTGACCCAGAGACTCCCCAGACTCTGGAATAAACTGCCCATACATGTCAAGCAGAGTGTCTCTTTGGCCCTCTTCAAAAGGAACCTTGATGACTGGATGGGAGAAAGGAAATTCACCCCAGGGTTCATGTCAGTTACTCTGCTAGACAGGGGTCCAGGGAAGTAAATAGTGTGAGAAGAAATATCCAGGGAATTCTTATGGCTAGGCTTGTATAGGCTCTAGGGCCGATAGCCTAGTACCAAACTATGAACCTATGAACCTATATGTGTATACCTGCTGTATTGGCCTTCTCCACCTCTTTCCCAGTCTTTACTTTCTAAAAAAAAAAAATGCCCATGTCCTTCTGACTGTCCCTCAGATTTTTCTATTCCAACCTGTCTCTTGTGTGTCCCTCTTATTCATCCATACCCAACTCTGCTTTTCTTTCTCCCTTTTTCCTTAGGAGTGTGCATTACATGTATTCGCCACACATGTCCTGCACCCATTGTTAGCTACTGTTACTGTGGCAAAGTGGTCATGATTGCCATTAGCCTCTAATAATTTTTTTATGTGAAATTTTACAGATCCCTAAGTGAAAGCAAGTATATTTTACTACTAAATGACTTATGGAGATATCCCATAGTTGTCTCTAAGCTTACTGGAGAGATTGTTGTAGATATGTATGTACTAATGTCATGCAGCTTATATTGGGATATTATAATTTCCATAACCTTTTTTAATTTACATCAAGCTTTATGAGATAGTTTTCATGACTTATGGAGTGTCTTTGACTGATATACAGTGTACAGTTGCTGCTGCTAAACTCTGTTATATGCTGAGATATTCTAAATTCACTGAGGTATATTTACATATTACAAGTTTATCCATACCTTTTGCTTGGATATCGGTGAAGTGCACCAGATTCTGTGAACTTTATGGAATCCAGCCTATTATATGAAAACCTCTCTGTTCCTAAAGTAGTATATCTCTAATAACAGCTGTCATCATCATTTCTGTGAATTATCCATCGTCATAAATTCAATCAACCTAGGATATCTTGGATCGGGTCAGTTGATGCTGATTTAGATCTGCTCATAACATAGAGCATATCTTTAGACCCTTAAGGGAACAAGAGTTGAACTTAGCTAGGGCCATTAGCCAAGTAACCTCATATGAACCTATGAACCTATGAGTGCCTTAGCTAGTTTAATGTAATTATAATACCTAGGGCAATAGTTTGTTTCTGATCTTGTCACATCTGTTCCTTACAGTGAAAAGACATGAAGATTCAGTGCCCACTGTATTCACACTGAGAGGTTATGTCTATTTTCACAGCCTAGCTTGCTGTTACTTTTAATAGATAAACCTTAATAACAGTAAGTAACATTAACAGATGTAAATCTTGCTCATGAGCCCGAAAGGCACCACTAATATCCCATCCTACAAAGTAAGAATGCAGATAGAATGAATGTTGTTGGCCATAATCTGTCTCATGCAACCTGCAGTCTCCTTTTAAAGACTGATAACAGTGGGTATGACCAAAACACAAGTAGTAACTAGACTACCTGAGGCTTCACAAGACAATGATAACACATTGAGAATGTGCTAGGACATAGATTAACAAGCTTAGCTGAGGTTTAGAAATATTTTGTTGACACTTCCAAGCATGAGGCTTTTGTAAGAATTAGACATGTAACATGGTAATGCCATAATTTGTGTTAGACCATATGATAAATATTAACCTCGAATAGTCTCCCTCATGATACCTTTACCACATCATTATCATGTGCGTCTCTCTTTGAGTCATATAAACTTTGCTAACTAGGTGAGAACTCAAACACTTAAATCAAACCATGCCTAAAACAAATCTAGCCCACTCTGTATATTGATTTTTTAGGACTTAAACTGAATGTAAACTGGTAGCCACATGTTTTAACTGAAAAAAGCCTAAATAATCAACCCTAACCAAATCACACCAGACCCTAAAGTCCTCCCATGTTAAAATCTCATAAAATCTCACCTTGATGATCAGCTAGGCCTTTAATTTCAAGCAAGGTTTATTTCTCAGCCAGTTTCACATACCGAAAGGGTCATTTCACACTGTATGTTTTCCTGAAGAAGTAAAAATAAATCTAGAACCAGTCAGACAAAACCCAATGTATTACATGGCCAAAGAATGTGCTTATTGAAGAGATGAAGTGCATGGCCTAAAACCTAATCACTGTATAACTGGAAACATCCATGGCACCTCAAAAGCACCAGGTGAAAGAATCATAGTTGTTGTGTATTAAGAGCAAGAAAATGCTCAACTAGGTAGCTGTTCTTTTCAAATATAACCTGCCTTACCTCATTCTCTCCTTTAATTAGATAGATTGTCTCTTTTTCTTACTCTTTCTTGTTCTTCCAATACATATTTTGAATATGTTCTTTAGTGAATTCTTTAGGTGCTTCTGCAGCTCTTCTACTCAGTGTCTGCCATGCTTTTATATTAATTATAATTGCATTTCACAGTTGTCTGAAGTCTAACCTCCCATAATCACAGATCTCTGTTCTTCTGTCATATTTCATAGATACTCCAAGGATGGTAAACCTCACAGTGGTACGATAACTGTTAACAGCACTGTTACCTTTTTTTTATTGCCTTTATAGTAGTAAGGACTAGGTCAATAATAGTTCTCTCATTGGATGGAAACACCACTCCTTATTGGTTGAGCATAATCCAGCACTTCTATTGTTTCCCTGTTTTTTTCTGAAGACCAGATGTGGGCACTTATAGTTTATCAGCTGGAAAGTTAAGGTTGCCTGTGAGAAGTGCTCTTTTCTCATTTGCCAAACAGTAATTTTGCTTTTGAGATAGCCATATTCTTTCTTTCCACCTTCCATGGCCAACTCCTCTCTTATTTTTCTTCATCACTGTCCATGGCCAACACTTCCCTTATTTTTCTTCATCATAGTCAGGCTCTTTCTCATCTTTTTATTCAATCCCAATTATATACTTGCACTCTAGCTCCTTTACTTCCCAGGTTCCTCCTTTGTGTTTTCGTTTCAGTTATTAACCAGCTCGTATTATTATTGCCTTTGCTGATGTCATAACTGCAATATTCATCACTTCTTTTACAAGCACAGCATGTAGCCGACTCATTTTTCCTAGGCCACAGTTACTTTTAAAGCAAGTACTTCATTGTACATTTCCTTTCTTATCTTCCCCCTTCCTTGCTTCTTGTGCTGCTAATCTCTTAGAAATTAAGTTATGCTTATAACCCATTAAACTATAATTTCATATTAATACAAGTCTCTAACCCAGCTTTGAAACTTTAATTCCCACCCAGACTGACATGCTAGCAACCCACAACATCTAGCCTCTGATCTTCAGTTGTTCTGTCCCACCACTTACTGCTTTCTGAAACTGCTTATTACACAGATGTTCTTCATGTTTCACTATTGCAATCATCGCTTGTGGGTTATCCTTGTTGCGTAGTCTTCGGCCGGTCTGAATACCAGAATAAAGATTCTCCCTCCTGCACCAGCTGCAGGTCACCAGGGACTGATGTCAGGTAATCAGTGGTATAAAGCAAGGCAGCCAACGCCATTACATCAGTCTTTCTTGCTGTGGATCCCGAAGCAGAAGCAGTTTGCATGTGCGTTGGTTGGCCATTGCCAGAGTGAAGTAGAAAATGACTAAAGCTAAGTACACCATTGGGGATCTTTTTCTTGCACTAACTGATGTCCGAAAAAGTTAACAATTGTCTCCCCCGTGGAAAACAAATACCACACAGAGACTTCCGTAACCTGTGTGTAACCTGTTTAGGCCTAGACCACGACATCCCTGGATGTTGGTTCTGCGCTCTCTTTAATGCTAAGACCATCCACTGTAGAGCGGAATTTGTAGCTAGGCATTTCAAAGACAGTCCGTCACAGTACGAAATGGCATCTATCACTCAACAACCAGTGGATATCTCCAAAAAGAGAACTAACGAAGAAAGGGACAGACCACTAAAAGTTAGGCCTTCAGATGATTCTACTCTAAAGTCAGACACTAGCACAGCAGAAATCAGTGAGGTGGCTACGCAACCCCTAATGACTGCCATTCTACCACGGCATGCCTCTACCGAGACCTATTCAGAGTCCGGTACACTGCCAGATCATACTGCACCTGCCAAGTTTTTGGTTGTCAGCCCCATGGTTGGGTCCAGAGCCACTATGAGGAGGCTTTTTGGATTACCGACACCAGACAAAGACCGATGGCCACACCTTCGGCCACAGCCGCACCCTGGCCCATTAAAGCACTGAGGCCGAAAAGCAAGGCCACTCCAAGAAAAACAATTCCCAGTCGCCATCTTCCTCAGGCCCAGCCTGCTTAGTCACAACAGCTTCTTAGGATAGCTGAGGATCTAATCACACTCATCAGAGGTAACCAGACTACCCCAGCTTAAAGAAAAAGGGACCTTTCCCCAGAGATTCTACCAGAACCTGACACTGACGTGTCAGGCTTTTTGGATTCAAACAATGAACAGCAGCCCCTTATCACCTTTGAGGATTCTGATGCACAGGAATCCATCCCATCTGCATCCCCCTGAGGACCTATCTTTTGGAGAGTCCTTACACACCCTTAGGGAACACTTCCATTGAGAAACTCAGGACCACCCCCAGTGTAAGAAGAGGTTAAGAGAATTTCTGGACCTACCCCAGCATAAACCCTTAGTCATTCCTTCCATTTTGGATGTGGTAGAGGATGTCTTATGGAGTCTAGCCTCACACCTGACGACCTGCCTCCAGCACCTAGAAAGCCAGACAGGTACTACAGGGTGGCAGACACCCACACATACTTATTCAAAAACCCTGCAGCCAACCCAGAGGTCATTACCCAGGGACCCAAAGGGGATAGAGCCAGTTCTTCCAAAAACCCTATACCTTCTGACAAGAATAGCACAGCCCTAGACAGATAGGGTAAAAAGGTATACACCTCTGCTACCTTAGCTATTAGAGCTCTTAACTGCCAGTTCTATATGCTAAAATATCAGCAACATATGCTGGAACTATTAAAGCAGAACATTTCCTCCTTGCCAGACAGTTCTACTTCCAGAGAGCTGGGAGAGCTCTTACACTCCAGCTCTCAAGTGGCAAAGCATTCCCTCCACTGTGGATATGATTCCCTAGAAGCCTCTACAGGGCTGCTGTTGCAGCATCAGTCATTAGGAGAAATGCATGGCTGAAAGGGCAACCTCTGCTTCATTATGTTAAATCTATACTTATAGATGCCCCCCTAGATAAGGACCACTTGTTTGAATCTAAGACGGAGGAGGTGATCAAGAAAATGGAGGATAAGGCCAAATCAATGCAGACAGTAAAAGGTTTCCTCCAGGTCAAACCTCCCAGATTCAGCAGGAACTTTCCTACCAAACACTGGTCCTTTCCTTCTCAATCCAAGCCTGTGCAAAGGAAAGGGTGCAGGGACAGGACCCCCCCCCCCCCGGCTGCAACTACAAGGCCAGCAGAGGCCCAGACAATGGACTTCTACAACCCCCAGGACAGGTAGTTCTATGTCCACTCCCTACCCTAAGGACTCACAATGACTCCACCTCCCTCCTCTGCCCTTCACCCCCCCAAAGGTTAGGAGGAAGGCTATCCCCATTCCCCCCCATCAAAGGTTAGAGGGAAGGCTATCCCTTTTCAAAAACAACTGTCAATCCATCACAAAAGATCAGTGGGTCTTAAAAATCATTTCCCAAGGATACAGATTCTCCTTCAAAGAGAACCCAATCTTAACAGGGTACCCAGACATACCAACAATTCCATGAGCAGAGGCCCTCTGCCAAATTCAGAAACTCTGTGTTCAAGGAGCAGTGGAGCCTGTACCCCAGGAACAAGCCAAAAAAGGATTTTATTCAAGATTGTTCCTGGTATCTAGGAAAAAGGGCACATGGCACCCTATTCTGGAGCTATCCACACTAAACCTTTCACTGCAAGTACCAAAGTTCAAAATGCTTACGCTTCAAAAAATCTTGCTCATGCTGATTCCCAATGCCTGGCTAGCCACCCTAGACATAAAGGATGCCTACCTCCATATCCCTATAAAGGAATCCTGCAGAAGGTCCCCTCACTTCAGGGCAGGCTCACAAAACTTTCATTTCTCTGCTCTGCCCTTTGGCTTATCTACTGCTCCCAGGGTTTTCACAAAATGCCTGGCCCCTGTCATTGCATTCTGCAGGCAGAAAAACATTCAAATGTATCCTTATCTGGACGACTGCCTCATCCAGGCAGACAGCAGGGAAAAGCTCCTGCAAGACCCCAATTTTGTCCAAACCCTCTTTACATCTCTGTCATTTACCATCAACAAGGAAAAATCCCATTTCCAGCCCACCAGGCAGATCACCTTCTTGGGAGCTCTCCTGGATGCATCCACCCAAAGAGCCTTCCTCTCTCTAGGAAAAACAAAGTTTTCTGCCCCAATACTTCACCCAATTGGCTCACAGAACAAACCTCACAGCAAAGAAATTATTTCAAGCTCTGGGGTACACGACACCCTGCATCCTCTTGGTGTCCTTGGCCAGACTACACATGAGAAAACTAAAATGGAACCTAAAAAACATATGGTGCCAACACTCTCAGTCACTAGAGCTACAACTGCCTCTGATTCCCTGCTTAAGGAAGGAACTCCTATGGTGGGCAGAAGTCTGTACCCTGAACCAGGGCCTACCCTTTCTAATTCTTCCCAATGGCCAGACCATCACCATAGATGCTGCAGACCCAGCCTGGGGGGCAAACATAGGAGACGTGTGCACCCAAGGCACTTGGGACCACAGGGACCTAGATCTACATATCAACCTGAAGGAAATGATGGCAGTACTCAGGGCTATGACAGCCTTCAAGAGCCACCTGAAGCCAGGGGTGCTCCTCATCAAAACAGACAATACCATAATCATGTGGTACATCAACAAGCAGGGGGGGACACACTCCTACCCACTTTGTCATCTAGCCATGTTCTTCTGGCAGACTGCCTTCATGATAGGCCTTCATCTGATAGCCCAGTACATCACAGGGGAGCACAACACCCTAACACACCACCTCAGCAGAAGTATCCTGGACCCCCATGAATGGCAGCTTCAGAGGGAGACCTTCCTCTGCTTCACCCAAATTTGGGGAACCTCAGAGATATACCTCTTCACATCCATAGAGAACAGGCAGTTACACCAGTTCTGCACCAGGGAGTTCCACCCAGAAGCATGGAAGGCGGATGCTCTCTCCTTCCACTGGGCAACCAGTTTGTCTATGCCTCCCCCACCCTGCCAATGATCCCAAAGGGTACTGATAAAGATCAGGGAGGAGGGGCCAAGGGCTATACTCATTGCTCCAAATTGGTCCAGGCAACATTGGTACCCCTTGTTACTCAGCCTGATCAAGTAGCTGCCCAGTAACCTGCCTCTCACAGAAGGACTTCTAACCCAAGGAAAAGGGTGAGTACTGCATCCCAATCTGCAAACTCTCAACCTATCCACATGGCTTATACCCCAAAGGCAGATACCAGACCACTGTTGAGCAAGCAGGTCCTGGATGTAATTAAGGAGGCCAGGAGGCCCAGCACCAAGAAATCCTATTCGGCAAAATAGAAAAGATTCAATGCCTGGTGCCAACTAAGGGTACAAGCAGCTCCCTTGCATCTCTCTCTCTGATTCTCGACTACCTGGTGGAGGTAGTGCAAAAAGGATTTATCTTACTCTTCCATTAAAATTCATGCCTCAGCTATCTTGCCCATTCCTGTACAGAGCAACTATTGTTCTCACACCCCTGCTAAAACAAGTCCTTGGAGGGGTATTTCACATCAGGCCACCTAGGAGGCCTCCCACCCCTGCCTGGGACCTGAACTATGTCTTGGAAAAAATTGACCTTACTCCCCTTTGAACCAGCTGCCTCAGAAGAACTAAAACACCTCTCTTCGAAGACCGCCTTCCTGTTGGCCATAACCTCAGCTGCAGGCTCTCATGGCCATTGAACCCTTCAGTATCTTCCATGCAAACTGGGTGTCTCTTAGAACTAACACCTCTTTTATGCCTAAAGTGGTATCTGACATGACATTGAATCAGGCTATACATCTTCCCACCTTCTTTCCTAACCCTCAGACTAGGGGGAAAGAATCCTTCATTCCTTGGATGTACACAGACAACTGAGATACTATCTGGATAGACCCAAGTCTCTCAGAAAGAATGACCAGCTCCTGGTCAGCTTTGCCCCAGGGGCAGAGGGGAAACCTATTTCCAAGCAGGCCAATTCTAAATGTATATCCAACTGTATCCAATTCTGCTACTACTTCCATGGAAAAACTACTTTCAAGCCAGTCTGAAGCCATTCCACTAGGGCAGCATCTACTTCCACTGCCTTCCTCAGGGGCATCCCTACCAAGGACATCCTAGAAGCTGCCACTTGGACTTCCATCCACACCTTCACCAAACACTACTAATTGCCTCTTTTCTCCAAAACCCGGGCAAGCTTTGCCTCTGCAGTCCTGCAGGGCATGCTAGGTCCTACATAGAGCAGTGTAAGCCTGTCCTTTCATTCCTTCCCTTCTACCTTCCACCCTACCTTCAGCTTTTGGAATCTTACCACAAGTGATGACTGCAACAATGAAACACAAAGAACATAGTACAGTTGTGTACACTCATCATAAATGTAGATGTTCAAGTGTATTCACTGTTGCAGTTCTGGTTTCCCACCCTCCTTCCCCCTCTATTTCTGTCTCTGTTTCCTTCATGCTAATCTATATCTATGGTCATCCCCCAGGTTGGCCTTCTTCAGGCCTTCTGGGCAGGGTTCCTATAGTTGGGGGCAAGAAAAACTGATGTAATGGCATCAGCTGCCTTGCTTTATGCCACTGATTACCTGACATCAGTCCCTGGGAACCTGCAGCTGACGCGGGGGGGGATCTTTACTCTGGTATTCGGGCCGGCGGAGAGCTTCCCAGCAGGGATAACCCACAAGTGATGACTGCAACAGTGAATACACATGAACATCTACATTTATGTTAAGTGTACACAACTGAACTTTCCATTAATCCTTCACAGAGTTCTGTAACCCCTTATTTCCTTGCTGTCTGCATGTGACCATCAGCACTTCAGTGAAGGTAATTGGTCCCATTCTATTGAACAGTTCCCATGCTGACATTCCTCTATGCCACACCATAATTTTGTGAGCTGCCACATTGTTTGTCCTAATGTGTCTCACCACCTACATTTATCTCACTATTGTCTAGCTGCACTCTACCATGCAGCAGATATCCTGTACACCAGACCTTAGCCACTGATAGCACAACCACACTTTCCTGGTCTGTAGTTTTCTCCTGCTCCCATGCCTTTATCCTTATCTCCCAGTTTGCTATTTTAATCTGGCATCATGACAAAGATTTTTAAGATCACACCATAGTTTCAGTTACTCTCCATCTTAGGCCAAGTACCATTACTTCCAAAACTTAAAATGAAGGCAGACCAAGCTAAAATGTATCAACTCTCTATTAAAGTTATTAGGTGAGTGCTGAAAAAAAATCTCAGCCATGGGAAAAAGATGATGGTTGTTGCACCAAGTTTTTAAAAGGATATGACCTCTTCATAAATATTTACCCCAGACATACTCTGTGTAGATGCATATATATTCATTAAGTTTCCCTGTATACTGATAAAATTCAGGTTATTGAAATTAGCAGCTGTAAATCCAGTCCCCATAAAAAAGAAGAAGAAAAGAATAACTCTTTTAGACTTATCTTCTTCTTGGCCTCCATTGCAAAGCACTTAAAAACCTGTTTCATATAAATGTATGCCCTAACTGAATACATATTACATATAGCTTATTTTGAGATAGTCATTAGGGGTTGCAAATGACACAACACTACTGATATATTTTTGCTGCTCATCAAAGCATGTCTATCTTTCTGTCTATATCTATCTATCTATCTATCTATCTATCTATCTATCTATCTATCTATCTATCTATCTATCTATCTATCTATCTATTTGTTTATACACTATCACTATCTATCTATTTATCCAAATGTCTGTTTATCTATCTATATGAATGCCTGTCTGCCTGTCTATCTAGCTATCTGTTAATACTTCAGTGAAAGATGAAAGGTACAGGGGGTCATATCTGTACACCTCGCCAAGAAACTTGACCATTTCCCACAATCTAGTGTTGAAAGAATTTAGATAATGGCAGTTATATATAATGGTATATATATATATTTATATATATATATATATATATATATATATATATATATATATATATATATATATAAATAATAGACTATGGTTAAGTATATGATTATCCTCATAAAAGAATCTTCTTGAATTTTTATTAATAATGCAGTCTCCCCTCTCTAATCCAAAAGCTCCCTTTCACTAAGATCAATATTGGGGGATTTGTTGTGTTTTGTTTTCACAAACAGATTAATGTTGTAAAAATCCTGTCTCTGACATGGCATTCTACACTGATGAGCTTGCCTTTCGGAAGACAAATTTTTCTCCTGGAGATAATTAGCCCATTGCTACATACGGATCTGTCTGGAGTGCCTGATTGGCTTACCAGGAAGTAAATAGAAATTATGATAAAACAAAAGCTGTATTGCTGGGTACTGCTGCACAACTCTGGTGAGCAGGACCCATACCTTAGAGGGTAGAAGTTCTCGCAAATGCTTTTCTTGAAACTTTGAATAGTATCAAACCCAAGCATCAATGTGCATTCTTTAGAAGTTTAACAATGCCCAACTGACTCATAAAGGATTTACTAATTCCTGTGGTTGATTATATATTATTGGATAATTCAGAAATGATCACTGTGTAGATATGTTTTTATCATCTAAATGATGTTTACATTTCCTAGTAGAATCTCCAAGAATAAAGCACCAGTGTTACACTCTCACCAAAGTCAACTGGCTAACCATAGCTGCAATGAACATTTTCTTATAATGTACTTGTATTCAAACTGCTTAACATGATACTGCCCCCTTGTAAAACACAATACTTAAGCTCTAGCAAGCTGAATGAGTTAGTTTGCTCATTGATGCCTCAATCAGCAGGGGCTTAACACATACAACAAATTACCTGTTCAATACATAAAATAAGAAATAAAGAATAAAAATTATAAAAGATAAAAATAAAAATAAAATAGTTCACGAGGTGAACTTGGTAGCCATAGCAGCAGTATTGAACAGGTAATTTGTTGTATGTGTTAAGCTTGTTGGGGTGTTTATTTATCACCTCGTTTAACATCTGGAATATCTATACTGTTTAGGGGCATGCCTTTAGTTCCGGCATACAACTTTGTAGGTACATCCGCAGGCATTCCGTTCTGGGCAGTGTATTTATTTCAGTTCAATTTTATTCTACTTGCTTGTTTTCATCAAATGGCTATGTGACTTGACTTTTACAAATGGGGGGTGTGTCAGTGCTTGATTCAACTGATTAGTTAATGTTGATCAGGTGGTTTTAAATGTTCTATGTATAAAAGTTAACGGCTGTAGTGGGATACTGTTTGTTCCTTTTTTCTGAGGAAGTTGGAGTGTGTTCCGACAAAAATTTTTGGTGCTTAAAATAAATTGCTATATTTAAGAGACGTCTTGTGCGGCTTACCTTCCTAAAATTTATCAACTACCAGGACGTATTGCACTTGGTTCTTTCTCCTTGGGTTATACCTGGCAACACTGGAGCATCAACCGGTTGTTTTTTATCAGTCTTCTTCTGGTACCTAAGTTTGCTTTCTGTGTGTGTTAGTTATGGAGGATGCTGTGGTGCCTTTGTCAGGTGCCAGTTCGGAAGGAGAGGTATGTAACCTGACTCAATTTATTGAACTGTTAACCCAGAAGGTCAATCATTTATCTTCTCGGTTGGATGATGCCTTGGGTTCGCAACAACAGCGGGGACATGAGTCTCCAACTTTTAACAACAGAGTTTCTTCAGGGGGGCATTTTGGAGGTGGCCCCCCAGTATCTTGAAGCCTACTTTTGTTCATTTTCAATCTGAAGACGAACATCAGCCAGCAAGGAATTTGCCTACACCTTCAGGAGTACAGACTGCCAAAAATATTCCAGCTTCTGGTCCACTAGAACGGGATTCAGGTGGGCCCCATTCTGGGGGTACTTTTCCATCATCACTAAAACCACAAGGGACACCAATTTTAAATCAAAGGTTAAATCGTTCTTTTTTTCTCAGACAACGGAGGGACTTCAGTTTCTGACCCAACTACGGGTGGGTCTTTGGATTTACCTTCTAAATTAAACATTTTTGATCAGAACATGTTGAAACTGAGAAAAATTCAACTGGAGGTGGCCTATATTGGGGAATGTAAAAAGGCTGGTATAATCCCTAAAAGTCTAAGATTCTGGCAGTATCCTATGGGTTTGGAGGCTGGGTTCATCTTCCATCGTGATTTAATTGGTCTTTTTGATAGACTTGGTTTTGAACTAATGGAGCTCATCAGCAACCATTATCAAATGGCGGCTGAAAATTTACTGGGGGATATCAACAGACAGGATGGGGAAATCAGGAATGACTTACATTTTCACAGGTACAGGTATGAGTATGACCGTACCTATAGTAGTATTGACCAGGTTATTTCAAAGCTTACTTCTACAAAAATTAAAAAATTGCACAGAGACATTAAAGTGTATAAGGACGGTACCGCTTACCTGAAACCCCCAGTGTCCCAAGGGAACTTTTTGTCTTTCAAACCTTGGAAGGTGGGGATGTCTGCTTCAAGCAATACAGAACGGGGTAGGAGATACAGTTACAAGGAGGATAGTGCTATCAAGGAACAGACAGACTCCTTAGATCCGGTCAGACGTAGTGAACGTCTTGCAGCACATCACAAATCCAGTAATCTGGAAGAGACTGTTGAGAGTGCAAATTTTTGGGATCCAGCCTTGCCTCCTTTGGAAGACCAGGGTCGGAAATCCACCCACCATTCCAGG
This sequence comes from Protopterus annectens, assembly GCF_019279795.1. NCBI lineage: Eukaryota > Metazoa > Chordata > Ceratodontiformes > Protopteridae > Protopterus > Protopterus annectens. The sequence goes on along the minus strand of NC_056725.1, from coordinate 207,596,209 downwards.
TCCAGGAGGAATTGACTCAAGTGTCAACTGTGACTGGTTTTTGTCCATCCGGCCAGAGTAATGTTTTGTTAAACACCAGTAAAGACTTTAAGATTTATAACTTTTTTGATTTTGTGTTCGAGAACAAGTTAGTGGACTTGCTGGCTAAAGGTTTTTCTTATGTACCCTCTAGGAGAGCCGACCTGGCTTCTTCTATTATTGATCTGAAACTTTATGTAAGGAAGTTAAACTTACAGTTATTAATGGGTAATTTTCCCAGTGTTAGGGGTGAATTCCTTTTAGCCAGCACTTACAGTCCTCCTTTACATCCATCCTTGAATTTATTTGAACAAATTTGTGAGTTAAATTTAAGGCATGTGTTAAATAAACCTTTACCTAGGCAAACTTGTAGGTACAACATCAGTAAAGATGAGAGATCATTGTTAGACTCATTAGTAAATGCTTCCATAAGGGTCATGCAACCAGACAAGGGTGGAGGTTTGGTGGTCATGGAAGAGTCAGACTATGATAAGAGGATGGAGGACATCCTTTCAACTGAGTCTTACAAGGAGGTTTCTAGGAATGAATTGAACATAGGTAATTCTAGGGTAACCACTTACTATGGCGATATGTTTGTCAATGGAACCATTGATTTAGACTTATTGAAATTCATATCTCCTCCAATATATAAAATTCCTATTATATTTGGCTCACCTAAAATTCATAAGAAACCTTGTGATCCACCTATGCGTCCCTTAGTTAGTGCTAGGGGTAGCATAACTTATGCCAGTACTAAGATGGTAGACTATACTAAAGAAATAAGTGGTTACTGAACCTCAAATTTCCAAGGATTTTTGGTCTTTTTTGTCTATGATCAATCAAGCAACTTATAGTGATGACAGCCACTTTTTAACAGTGGATGTGAAAGTTCTATATACATCTATCCCCCACCCAGTTGCCCTGGATTGGATTTCTATTATGTTGTCCAAAAAGGAAGCCCCAACAAAAAACATCCAACTGATAAATGAATTGTTGGACATTATTCTGTCCAACAATTTTGTTTCTTTTAACAACAGATTCTATTTACAGTTAATTGGAGTACCTATGGGTTTTCCTTGTGGGGCAAGCATAGCCAATTTGGTTATGGCTTACTGGGAGAGGGAGTTTATTTTAAATAATCCACTGTTTGTGAGCAAGGTCATGTTGTATACATGGTTTCTTGACGACATCTTCATCATCATGAGGGGGAATGAGGATTCAGCTATTTCTTTGGTGGACATGTTCAATTCCTCTACTAATTTTTTTACACTTTACCTAAAATTTTTCTCTTGAATGAGTATTTTACCTTGATGTGGACCTCTTTAAAGATAAAGCCAATGGTTGTTTTGTGACTAAAATCTACAGAAAATAAACTTTTTCTAACAGTTATGTCCACTTTGATAGTTGTCACCCTTTTTTTCAAAAGCGATCTATATTAAAAGGCCAACTGGTTCGAGCAGCCCGTATAGTATCCAGGGACTGTGACTTTGAAGCAGAATGTGCCTTTATGGCGGAACTATTTTCTAGTAGGGGTTATCCATTAGATTTAATTCATAACCTAATGTATGAGGTCCAAAACAAGAGAACTACCGGGGTTTATGCACCAATTTTAAATCAAAACATTTTAGTTAAGGAAACTTTTGTGGGGAGGGAGAAAGTTGTTTTCCCATTGTACAATAGTATTATGTTAACCTGCAGCCTGGATGCTAAGGAAATATTTGGGGTTATATTGAAGAACTGGAATTTAATAACCCAGGATAAGTCTATCTGTAAATTTTTGTCAGATTTGCCTCGAATAGTGTTCAGGAGAGGTTTGAATATCAAAGGCATCTTAGAGAGAAAAATCTAAAAACTTAACTAATAGGAATGGGATGTTCAAGTGCAATATGTGTCGCTACTGCACCCATATAAAGACAGGGATGAGATTTGCTATTAGGAATGAGGTGTTTCATATAATGGGTAGATACAACTGTAGTAGTACCCAAGTGGTATATTTGGGTCAGTGTACTGGTTTTCCTGCATTTTACGTCGGTAAAACCGACAGAAAATTGCAGCAACGTATTTATGAACACCTTTACACCATCAGGAAAGGTAAGATGGACAATGCATTAGCTAGACATGTAGCTGAATATCCGAGTCATCATTTTTTGTTTAGCATTATAGACCAGGTGAAACCCGACTCCAGAGGGGGTCCTTCATCCCTTTATTTGGAGAGTAGGGAGTTGTCTTGGCAACTGAGGTTGGATGCTTGTCATTCACCAGGTCTTAATGGTATGCTGTCCATTACCTGCCTTTTAAAACTCACAAGGCTGATGAGGTAGTTGTTCCCATCTGTTATGGTTTTTTAGACATATGGTATTCGTCGCTGGTTTAAACACCAGTTGGTGTGTCTTTTTCGGTGGTTTGATAGGTATTGGCCCTTTTAGGTATCTTGGGCCTTTACCTCCTTTTGGTACAAGTAGGTATTAGATCTAGTCCTATATTAATTGGGTTGTTTACACAGAGTGTGGCAGTCAACTTCTTTCTTTTTTTTTTTTTGGGGTTGAATCCACTTTCGTGGACTTATCATGCCCTTGGAGCTGCTATGGCTACTGAGTTTACCTCATGAACTATTTTATTTTTATTTTTATTTTTATTTTTATATTTTATTATTTTTATTCTTCATTTCTTATTTTATGTATTGAACAGGTAATTTGTTGTATGTGTTAAGCTTGTTGTTTATTTATCACCTTGTTTAACATCTCAAATATTTATACTGTTTATGGGCATGCCTTTAGTTCCGGCGTACAACGTTGTAGGTACGACCGCAGGCATTTCGTTCTGGGCAGTGTATTTATTTCAGTTCAATTTTATTCCACTTGCTTGTTTTCATCAAATGGCTATGTGAATTGACTTTTACAAATGGGTGTGTCAGTGCTTGATTCAACTGATTAGTTAATGTTGATCAGGTGGTTTTAAATGTTCTATGTATAAAAGTTAACGGCTGTAGTGGGATACTGTTTGTTGCTTTTTTCTGAGAAAGTTGGAGTGTGTTCCGACGAAAAGCTCGTATTTGGTGCTTGAAATAAATTGCTATATTTAAGAGACGTCTTGTGCGGCTTACCTTACTATCATTTAACAACTACCAGGACTTATTGCACTTGGTTCTTTCTCCTTGGGCTACACTTGGCAGCACTGGAGCATCAACCGGTTGTTTTTTATCAGTTTTCTTCTGGTAATTGAGTTTGTTTTCTGTTATTGGGAATTGCCCTTTTTTTCGAACGTAGAACGATCTTGGAGTTGGTATATTTAGTTAGAGGGGTGTGGGGGGCACAGCCCTCCACATCGGGGGGGGGGGTGTGGGGTGCGAAGCTCTCTCACTTGAATAGCATTTTAAAGTTTGTTGTTATGTTTTACAGCCAAGCACATTTTTTTCCCTAGGAAAAAAACTAGGAAAAAATTTGCAGAAGTGGCCATTTGCAGTTTATGGCTTTCGCTGTTTACATGTCGACGTTTCCGTGTTAGAAGAAAATAGTCTTTGACCATATAATATAGACCCATATGTATGTATATATGTATATGTATATATATATATATATATATATATATATATATATATATATATATATATATATATATATATATATATTATGTATAGTTTAGCCTCTGAGTTTTTCTTTCACCTAGCCTTTGAAGTTTTTTGTTTTAATATATGTGTGTGTGTGTGTGTGTGTGGGTGTGTGTGTGTATATATATATCTATATATATCTATATACATATATATATATATATATATATATATATATATATATATATATATATATATATATATATCTTTTAACTTCTGAGGCCTTTGGTTGTTAGGCATTCAAATTATGTGCAGAAACTTATTTACATGACAAGCAGGCAGGGCCCTGTCTACATGAATATCTGACTCCCTTCCTTGGAATGTCACTATTTATTACAAATTCACTCTGCTCTTCAGGAACTGCATGAGCTACTGTTCTCATGTTGCTTGCTGAAACAACAGTAAAAGGTTAAATGTCACATCTCATATAATGCAGTTTTGTTCTTCACACTATGGATGTTTGAAGCATACAGTTTGTTGTTAGGTTTATTACAGGCAATTCTTTACCTCAAGTAGCTCACAGTGTGCAGCTGTTGCAAGAGTATTATCCCTGTAAATCTGTTTGTAGTAGTCAAACGTTTTGATATAAAATACATCAAATAACTAATGGCCTATATCAAAGTAATTAGTAGTATATTGAACAGCAGGCAAATATTTTCCTACTGTAAGTGAACATTTAAAACATCATAGCAGTGTATTTATTTATTTATTTTTATTTATTTGCAGTTGTTTTACCAGGATAGTCCATTGGGCCAATATGAACCCGTTTTCAATGGAGTCCTGGGGAGAAAAGCTCCAAAAACAATCAAGGTTACAATAGGTTTGTGATTATAATTTTACAAGTGTCATAGATCAGAGCAAACATTACAAATAATACAGACTAGAGATGAAACTTACAGATGATACAGACTAGCAAAAGGAACATTACAAAATAAAATTGAGAAGTCATTACATCATAGGAAGCATACACTTAAGAGGTGCAGCTTATTGCATTCTTTGCAAATAGCTTTGGAGTTACAAGGAGGTATGAGTTAGGAGATAAGAAAAAATGAAAATTGCTAGTGCATATAGGGGAAGAAAGGAAGATGGAAATAGCCAGTGTAAGTTATGTGGGGTGGGAGCAGGAGCATTCCCACTGGGTTACTAGATGTGAGTGGAGAGATTTTTTGAAAATAAAGCGGTTAGTGGTGGTATGAATGGACGGTGGTAGGGAGTTCCAGAGACGTGCTAGACCATAGGATAGAAGATTTTTGCCTGGGGGACGAGTTGGTTTGTATACTTCTATTAGATTTTGGTTGTTAGACCTTAGTACTCTGTCATGTAGGAGCATTTTAAAGGCAGAAGAAAGGGAGGGACAGAGGGAGGGGTTGAATATGAGCTTGGGAGCAAGAGTAAGTTGAATATAGGTGAGATGATTGGGTAGTTCTAACCATTTTAGTATGTGGAGAGAGGAACAGTGGTGGGCGGAGGACTTATGGCTGGTAGCGAACTTGGCAATTTTGTTATAGCAAGAGGAAAGTTGTGTTTTCAGTGAGGATTGTAGATTAGTTAGGAGTGGAGCTCCATAGAGAAGGGAGGGGATAAGAAAAGATGTAGAGAGAGTGATTTTAGTGGCAGGTGTAAGATAATGATTTTGTCGGTAGAGCATACCTAGTTTTTGGTGTTTTTTTTTGATATTTAGCTGTAAGTGGGAATTTAATTTGAGCTGACTATCAATTTGGACCCCAAGTAACTTGGTCTCTGACACCAGTTCCAGAGATGTGTTATTTTGACTGGTAATAGTGAATGAGTTTGTGTCGAAAGAGGTGACTTTGGAGGGAGTAAATACCATTAATTTGGTTTTAGAGGCATTGAGTGTTAGGTGATTCTTTTTCATCCATTGCTCAGTGGTTGAGAAAGCATCTTGAGTAAGCTTTAGGAGTGTAGGGATAGATGTGGCAGAGCAGATAATAGTGGAATCATCTGTGTATTGGATGATATTCGAGAAAGGGATAGAGTTGCAGAAATCATTTATAAATATATTAAAGAGTAGGGGACCCAAAATGGAACCTTGAGGAACTCCGGTTGGGGTACTGAGGAATGAGGAGGTGGCCTTTTTCCATTTTACTGCTTGATATCTATTGGATAAGTAGCTGGAGAACCAGTTCAAAGAGGAAGGAGATAGGCTGAGCGTAGAGAGTTTAGTTAAAAGTATGGTATGAGAAATAGTGTCAAAGGCCTTAGAGAGGTCAAGTAGTAGGGTAGAAACAATATGACCAGAGTCCCGCACTTTGTTTACAGTTTCAAGGAAGGAGAGGAGGGCTGTCATTGTACTGTGACCTGGTCTGAATCCATGTTGTGTGGGAGTTAGTAGGTGATTATCTAAGAGATGTGGTAGGAGTTGTAGTTGGATACACTTTTCTAGGAGTTTAGAGATGGGAGACAGGATGGCGATGGGACAGAAATTAGTAACATCGTTATTATTGCCTCCTTTATGTAGAGGTATGATAAAGGCCTTTTCCCAGATTTGGGGTACTATGCTTTCTTGGATAGAGCGGTTGATTAGAATGCTAATGGGGTAGGCAATCGCTTCGGCAGCTATGCTAAGAAAGTAAGAAGGGATGTTGTCAAGAGCATTAGTGTATGTTTACACCTTTAGCTGTTTTACTCCCTTTTATTCCTCAAGAACCATTTTAATTTTTGTCATTATTGCTACAATAATTAATGCAATGAATCAAATGCAAATTTCCGTGTCTCTGTTAAGGAAGTAATATCTGGCTGATACAACCTTAACCACTTAATCACAACTGATTTGATAATATCAGTGATGTTGATCCTGTCTACCACAGCAGTTGCATTATTCATGCAAAGTGCCGCTGCTTCTGTAAGTGTTCCACGTCTCAGTGCAATCTGACATGAAGTGATCATGGAAGTCAGTGCTGTTATTTTGATATAAATCTGTTCCAGTACTTACATAACAGAGCCAAGTGTACTCTCCTATCCCTTTGTGCAAACAGGGATATGGATGCCTATATGTTAAGTTGCAGACCTATCACTGCATTCATTGATCCCATCCCACCAATGTTAGTTTGACTTCATTCATCAGTCATTTGTGCATCTATTCTATAGTAGACTGCAGCTATCTTTGAATCATGAAGTTGTTATTAGAAAAGGAAATAGGTGTACCAATGGGACTGTACTGCGGGGCTTCAATTAACTGGTCTGTTGGGTAGTAGCAACCTATGAGCATACTGTTTCCATTTTATCTGCTGATATTACCCATTCAAATCATGTTATGTGCACCTGGACTCTACTGTCCCAAAACCTTGTCAGCAGACAGACTAGGTTTTGAACATACCACTGCCATCAATGTGAAAAATGTTTTGCGGACAAAGTCTTTGAAGCTTGGGTCCATTCTGCTGTCTGGCAATAAAATTACCTTTAAATCTTAAAACTGATGTCCACCAGGGCCAGGGGTATGATCTTTCTGGTCACACCACTGATATCCGAAACTTTAAAGTATGAAACAAGCAGGCAGATATGAATCATTAACAACTAAGTACAGTGTGGCTTAAAGAGTATGCAAGAAGTCTGCAGTGCTGTCCTGTTGAAGGGGGTATATCATTCACTCCCAAGAATAGGCTTCATACCAAACACGCCATCATGCAGAGTTTGACCTAACTCATCAAATCCCTTTATCACCAATCTGTCTCTGGTATTCAGTGCCTTCTAGTGCTCACTTTCCCACATTAACTATACTGTGAATAAACTCTTAACAATCACACAAATACACACATTAATTTTTAGAAAAGGCTGGTTGTTTTCTCAAACACCTCAACCTTCTGTCCTGGCCCAAGGTAGTAAACTGTCACCACCCAAGATCCTATGGCTGAGGATCTCACAGTTACTGTTTCATTCCTTTTAATAAACCAGATAAGTATAAACACAAATGCTAGCATGCCTGGTCAAGTGAAAGCAAATATCAGCAGCATTTTAACACTTAGCAATAAATACCATTTTATCAATTAATAAATGAGTACGTAGGCAGGCTTTTACAAAAGAGAATAAATAAATATGCTTTATTTAGGAAATAAGGGGTTAAGCAATACAATTAGTTAAATATACAGAGATATATGAAATTTCACAAGGACCCAGACAATAATCTTTTTGAACTTAAAAGTAATACATTTGTCTGCTGGCCAGACTTTCCACAGCTATTTCTTTACTGAAAATACTGAGCGCTAAGCTAATCTGGCTAAATTTTCAGAATATGTTACAGACATAAACACAAGAACAGACTGACAGGCTTATACATTACAAGAATCAGGGTAGGGTTTCTTCTCATTTTCATTTACTTGTAGACTATTTATTCAGCTATTTGGCATATATCTTTTCTATACATAACTCTCATAATTAAGCAGATTTTCATACTTACATACTAACAGGTTTGTTTTCATGGTCTTGGCTAGCTGAATCATTTACACATTCTCTTTTATAGCTCTACAGCTTTGTGGCCTAGGAATAATCAGATATAGTGTAATCAAATGGCAGAGTGATTACAGTTCCTGGTTCATGTGTCTGCCATACATTTTGGTTTCTATGTATAATTGCCATATTTGCCAGTAGAAGGCAGTTACAAACTTCAGTCACAAGCTTTATTATATTTTTTGTACATTTTATAGAAAAGGGTTACAAGTTCACATGCCATTTCATGTCATTGAAAAAGCATACTTATTGCTGATTAAATCACGTTTGTTTTAGTTAAACTTTGGCAGGTTTTACAAGAAGTAAGTATAATACACATATCTGTTACATTCTGACTCAGAAAATAGTGGTATATTTATGACCAAACATCATATCATCTCCCCCATCCACACCACAAGCAAGTTTTCTTGAGATGCCCTCAAAAAATAATACTTGAGATATAAGTGCAATATTTTTGTACAATACATTATTCCATTTGCCAATGCAGACCATTTACATTGGCACTTCCATGCTGCATAGCTATACTATAGGACTGCAAAGGCATGCTCCATTTAAGAAGCTTTCCATTCTGCCAGCTTGTCCTGTGTAATCACTTTAAAGGGCTGTGGTCTGTAACCACTGTGATCCTTCTGTTATAAAGGTGATCAAGGCTTTCATCAAACTCAAACTGTGCTTAAACACTCCATTTCTACATCTGAATGAGATTACTTCATCAGCTGAAGTCTGTGATCCCTATCCTATGGATTGAAGCATTTAGCTGAATGATAAATTATTAACTTTAGTTAGGGCTGACTATGGCAGGAGGTCTACTTGAGGTATCTCTGTCTCTCTCTCTCTCTCTCTCTCTCTGTAAGCATGCAAAAATGTCTGCTCAAATTCTAGAGTCCAGACAACCTAGACTATTCTTTCTGGTAGGATTTGTAAGGGATGTTACTATCATACTATAGTTGGAAATAAACTTCCTATAGTACCCAGCTGTCTTCAGGAATTCCCTTCTCTGCTTCCTTACCTTTGCCTTGGCAAGTTCTGGGCAAATCTTATCACCACCCACTCTATGACCCACAGAAGGCACTTCTGCCATTCCTGCTTGACACTTGTTGACCTTTATAATTAATGTTGCCCTTTTTAGTTCACTCAGCACCTCCTTAGCATGCTGAACATGTTCTTGCCTTGACTGGCAGTAGATTAAAGTATCATCCAGGTAAGCAAGATCATAGTCCTTGTGTGATTTACCAACCTGTGAGAGTTTTCTGACATATTCTTCATACCTAAGAACTTATAAAAGCTGACCTTTCCTTCATTGCAGGTGTCAGTAATTGTACCTGTAATCCTCAGGCAGATCAGTAATGCCTAGATAATTAGCTCCACCCAACTACTTTAAGATTCATCTGTCCTGGGCTTATGCTTGTGCATCTGACTCTGTGTGACTATGCATAATCATTTAATCTACAAAGAACCTTGTGTTGCCATCTTTCTTTGGCATCAGTGGGACTAGTGAGGCCTAGGAATTGCTAGAATCTGGATTACCCCCTGCTCCAAATCTCTGGCAGTTCCTTTTTCAGGCTTTGCTTAAGTTACTCAGACACTCTATAATGGGCTTGTTTGATGTGTCACTTGGGCTTTGTGTCCACATGATGCTTCACCGGGAGGGTACAGTCTTATTTAAAAATAAACATGTTCCCAAACTCATGTAATATTGACTGAATCTACTGAACTTGGGCAGGAGATGGCTTCTAGGAAAGAGCTATGTTGTCCACTAAGCTGTCAGACTGAGCAGCCTATAACCCACTGCAGATACGGACTACTAGTGGCTGTCTATCACTGTAAGGTTTTATAAAGTAACATGACAGTGGTTGTGCTTTCTGCTTCTTGCCTGGCAATGCTAATAATACTGAAAGGACCCACCAATGCTGCATGCAGTTCATTGTGTCTAACAGGCATAGGGAACATAATGTTCTGCCCAAAAGAATATTTTTTGACCCTGGCTGTCAGGGCATACAGGGCCTTTTGCTGCTATTGTTTGTTCTAGGTGTTCTTGTGACATCCCCATAAGTTCTTTAAGTCTGCTGCTGAAGTTTAGGACACATCCCACAACTGATTCCTTGTCTTAATGACAACCACACTACTAATCTTCACAAATTAAGTCCACCTCTCCCCTCTTCCTGTGTCCATACAGCATCTCAAACAGTGAAATTCCTGTGGACTCCTTAGGCACCTCTCTGTATGTAAAGAGGAGATAGGGCAGGTACTGGTCCCATACCCACCTCAACTGATCAGTGAATGTCTCTTCATGGTCTTCAATGTAGCGTGAAACCTCTTCAGCAGACCATTGGTGCATGGATGATAGAGGGTAGCCTTGAAATGCTTTACCCCACAGTGCCTCCACAAACAGGCCAACAAGTCAGACATGAAAATGGCATATCTGTCTACTAGTATTTCTCATGAAAACTTACCCAGCTGAAAATTTGTAAAACAGCATTTGCTGCTTTTCCACCTTAACAGAGGACAGAGCCATTGCTAAAGGGTATCTAGTAGCATAGTCCATCACCAATGGGATATTCCTCTTACTTGTTTGGCTTGAGGTACTAAGATGCCCCATAATATCTATAACTATTCTCTAAAACAGTTCCTTAGTTAGAGGTGAAGTTATGAGAGCAGCTTTAGTTTTATCTCCTGCCTTGTCAAATTACTAGTCACATGCCTCAGTACCTCATTACATTTTTGTGCTACCCCTTTTATGTCCATTTGATCTGAAAAAGAAATGTTCTGGACTATGAACAGAAGTATCCATTAATCTGGCCTTACACTATCAGCTGCCATTTCACGTCTCCCTATAGCCCTACTTCAGGACTTCATTCTCAGTTCAATAATCCTATCCTTTGTCCCAGTATATGGATTCCAGTTCCTTTCAGGATCAGAAGCATCATTGCCTACTTCTCTTAAGTGGAGTAAAATGGGGTGTGGAAGCTACGCCTGTCAAAACTCTTTTTTTTGGTAACATCCCCTCCTCCCCCTCTGAGAGAAGTCTGGTATTTTCTGGCAGTGCTGCCTCAAATTCAGGCTTGCTACTACCACCAAACTCTCCTTGAAGAGCCTCATCCAAGGAAATTCCAGTAACATTTAAAAGCTGTGAATAAATTCAGACATACTGCTACTAACAAGCACTCCTCCTAATTGTCCTCATCACAAACCTTAGTTGGATGTGTGGGCACTGGCTGGGTCTTTCCTCTGCTGCCATCCCCATGTGCTTGTTACTATGCCTGGGTGCATGTAATGATGCACAAGTTACTGTATTATCAAAATAATTTCCTATTAGAACATCCACTGGGGTATCACTGAACACTGCCACCTTCATATTCACATGCCTTCCCTTCCCAGTCCAAGTAAACTCTGGCCAATGATAGCTGAAAATAAATGTCCAGTCAAGTATTGCATTGTTCTTTCTAAGCTACTGCTGGTCTAACAATAATTATGTCTGATGTTGCATCCATCATGGCAGTGGTCTCTTTCCCCTCCACCAGAATAGCTTGGTGCAGCAGTTGTCTTCAGGCAGGAGTCAGTTTAGAACACTGAGACAAATGTTTAACTTTATTGCAATTCTAACAATCTACATTAGTCATGTTGATACGGCATGCATTGCCTTACCCTTGAGTAGAAAAGTTAAAATCATCACCCAGTAACACTGGTCAGACTGTTGTTCATTACACAACCTTTCAGATTCTTGAATTAAGCTGTTAAAGTCACCTCTCTTTTTATACTGTGAACACATTTGCTACCGACTTTGGCATCTAGCATTCAGCTTCCCTTCTTTCCTCAGTATGGATGTGTCTGGTGAAGGATGAGCATCTCCTTCTCAGGCTGGTGGTACTCTTCTCCTCATGTTTGCTTATAGCTGCTTCATTCTCTCCTCAACATTGAGGTTCAGGTGTGTCACCTCTGGCTCAATTCTCTTTAATTCTATCTGGGTTTCGAGATGATTTGAGGATGGGTTAGACTGTCCTTTTTCTGCATGCTGCACACCCACAGTCCCTTGTCAGAATGCCTCGCTATTAACTGGGCTGCATTTCAGTTGTATAAAAGACTGCTATTATAAAATCTGGTAGTTGACAGAGGGCTAGGACTGTGAGCTGTAGTTCACAAGGTACAGGGTTTGATTTGCTCAGCCCTTATTTGACAACTGTGTGATCTTGAGCAACTCACTTGACCAGACAGTGCTTGAGTATAATTAAGAAGTTGGGTTAGGCTTCTCACTGGTACCCTGGATTGCAAGCCTAGTGACATGATATGAACCTCCTTGAGCATATCGACATGCATAATTCCCTTAGTTTTACACTCCTTGCCCAGCTGTGAGTTGGATATCTTGCATTATTTTTCGGAGCTCATATGCCTGTTTCCTAAACTATGCTAACCAAAAACAAAGCATCTGCTGTGCAGTCTCTACATTTGGTGGCAAAACTGCTTTGCATGCTAAGCAAGTCCACTTATAAATCCACATGACTGCTCACTAGAATGAGATGGAAAAAGGCTTTGTAGTGTTTTACTCCTTCTTTGTCGTCTTTTGTTATCTCCTCTGGATTGTGCATTAGGCCACTGTCAGCTGCTTAACTCTGGGTTTGGTCATTGTTTTCACAATTAACATATGCATTTGATTTGCCAGGCTAACAGACTCAATTATATATGCAAAACATATCACTTCTTTTTTTTCTTCTTTCAGCTTTTTCCCGGTTAGGGGTCGCCACAGCAGATCATCTGTCTGCTCATGATTGGTAGTGGAGTTTTACAGTGCTGAGGTGCCAGCCCAGTGCCCAATCTTCCACTGAAGGCAAACGTACACACACACTCACACCTAGGGCCAATTTAGAGTGTCCAATCTACCTACAGCATGTCTTTTGGGATGTGGTAAGAAATCGGAGCACCCGGAGGAAACCCACGCGACCACAGGGAGGACATGCAGACTCTGCACAGAAGGCACCCCAGCCGAAAATCGAACCAGAGAACCTCTTGCTGTGAGGCATGCAAAACATATCACTAGTGTACTCTTATTCTCAGAAAGTGATTTTTTTCTGTCATTTTAAATGTTATAACAAACACATTTTTCTTGACAAACATGCACACATTTGACATTGCCCTGTTTCATTGTCCTTAAAGCTATTAGCTAAAAAAATATTATCAGCTCTTATGTGTTATATGCAGCTGCATAAATGCTTGTCTTGGCCTAAACGTTTTATATGAACATCTAGATCAACATATACATATTGTCATTTGTAGGAATATGCAGAATTCAGACCAGAATACTCATTAGAATTTGAAAAACTACATTAGCAAAATATTTAGTTTAGAATAAAAGTGCAGCTGTTCATGCAACAAACATAAAAATATCAAAAACTCATATATATATATAATAGTCTTACTCTGGAGGTAATTTATGATGTTATGTAGGGGTATTATCAGTCTCTGAAAACTTCACAAGAATGTGTCAAACCATTTTAGAGGTAAAGTCATTTGTATACAGGGAGAAAAAATAGCAAAGAACTAATCACCAGAACTGGACGTGCCTTCTTGAAAATATTTGGTAGTAGACCACTGTCCCTATTTTGGATGATCATATTTATTTTCAGGCTGTATTTACCCTGCACATGATATACTTATTTTTGCACTCTCTATTTTCACACTTAATTTAACCCTTCACACAATTTTCTGAATCCTTCCTCATCACGTGATTTTTCAAGCTGTCTATTACATAGAAAACTGCACCAATTATTTAAAGAGGACACACGTCTTAGATCTCCTTTTTTAAAAGCAAAAATAAAAAGCCCTTGCATGGCAGAATTTTATAATAGAATTCATTAAAGTCTGCAAATGTTACACAATCTCTCTGATAATGTGCTTATAGTCTTCCATAATTTTTGTCACTCTCTGTTTTTTTAAAGTGTTTCTAGGGAGTATCCCATATTCCTACCAGACGCAGAAAGAGTTATGTGCCATTTGGTATTTAGAGTTTATGCTAATCAGATGTTCAGATTTTTGGATGGGTGTACCAACTTTTCAAGCACCTGTTTTCAATTTCTACAGGTTGAGAGGCATGGTTGGTAGTGAAGTGATTCTTAAAAAACTGAATCTGAACTCCATGCATTTAAAGTACTTAAATAGAAAGCCCCATATAATGCACTGATGTTTTAAATTACATCAGCAGAGGAAAGCAAAAGTGCTTCCTTGGATAAGAGTTAATGCTATACTACTAATGACTGATTCCATGCTTAAGGTGTTAGTGCTTTTAATGAATTTAAACAAAGCTTCACAATGTCTGCTTTATAGTTTGAGCATCTGATTGATAATATGACTTATGAATGCTAAGGCAAGTTACGAATAACTTTCAACCTGCATCAGAATCTCAAATTTTAGACGTACTTGAAAAAATATATATGCATATAATAATGGATTATCTGACATATTGTAAGTTGCTAACAAGCTTCAGTCTTCATCCTTTTGCCCTGAGTGAGATTTTCCATTTTACAATAGTAAACTGAGACTTTTAAGAATTGGCTGAAACAGTGCATCTTGAGAAACTTCACAAACATTTTCACACATTGGGAAGAAATGGCTTATGAATCCACATGCCATTTTAATTTAGGTTTTAAGGGGGTAGGCTGTTGACACTGAAATATCGTACTTTACTGCTATCTTTTCATAGACTACATTAACATCTGCTTCAAGGCTCAGCAAATATCAGGTCTACTACAAGTGCTTGCTTGCTATTTGCTCGCGTTACACGTCCTCGAAAAAAGCAAGTGCTCTAGGTCCCACTAACTCCATCTCCTGTCAGTACTTAGCCTTCTCAACACCCTATCCTATAAAATTGTATAGCCCTACCAAAGCCCTAAGTCAAACCGTAAACCACCATTCCCACTCAGTCAAATGAGAAATCGCTTCACTTTCCATAAACCTAACCCCCCCCCCCCACACCCTAACTTCTAAGGCTCCCTTCTCACTCTCTAACTCTAAGACTTCCTACTTACTCCCTAACCCAAAAACTCCTTTCCTGCACCCTCAAACTGAAACCCCCCTCACTCCCTAAACATAAAATCCCCCCACCCACTCCTTAAACCTAAACCCCCCTACCTGACCATTGTTCTGATCTATACGCCCTCACTTCCTCCCCCTCCCATCCCCTGAACACAGCTGCACTTACCTCATGAAAACTCAAGCAGTGTGTTCAGGTAACCTGTGGCAGCTGCTTGCCTGAACTCATGTTCAAGTTAAAGTATAAGGTGAGGGGCAACCTACCTGAGATACAAGTTACTCACATCGCTGGCTTTGAGGCAGTTGTTTTGAGCACATGGAACCTGAACACTTGTAGAACACTCACATATATCTTATCCTTATCTAAAAGTATACATGACAAATGTTCAAAACTTAAACTAAAAATGTGAGAACTAAAGCTTCAAATTAACACTGGTGGGTATAAAAACTGTGGCTGATATACAGATTTGGGACAGTTATTTTTACACTCTAATAATTATCATAATAATTATATTAGGCAGCACAGGTCAGGCAGGGCAATGTCGCTGTTTATACATGAAAATGTGAAATTTAGGCTAAATATTATAAACATAAACAAGAGATTGCATCTGTTAATTTTTCAAATATTCCGTGTCTAAGAAATTTTGTAGGAGTGTATTCTCAAACCATTTTGGAGATGCAGTCATTTGTATACAGGGATTAAAAAATAGCACAGAACTAATCAACAAATGTACCTGTGCATGATATACAGATATCCCCCTTCCCCCATTGGATTTCAGTCACTTTAATTGCCCATTGGACATTGGAAATAACTGGGAGCAAGTTTTATTGTGAGCAACACGTTTCAGCGAAATGTGAAAACTCTGACCATAAGTGTTGTGGTATTTTGATATAACTGGAGACAGATTTAGCTGAAAAAATGCTTTAGTCATCTCACAAGTTGCTTTATCCAAGGCTGGAATATAAACAGTGAAAAAAAAACACAGTTTCATGAACAGAAAGTGCCCATGTACATATTTCTCCACCCTTCAAGCAGAAGTCCATATGTAAAGCCAGCTTCTTTACCTGTTAAGATGAATTTGTGGCAGGTTGCAAATAAACCTGTTTCTCACCCATAGCATCCCATTCCAGGCCCATGATTTCACAATTCCTCCAGAACTTCCCACTGTAGGCAATCAGACACATTCTTTGTTCCTCAAAGTTCCTCAGTAAGCACTGGGACCTACTTCTGATAGAGGTACATGAACAGTCTCCCTTCATCTCTAGTAGAGGGCAATAAGCCTCCAACACCAGACTCTAATGACTCTAATGTGGTTAAGGAAATCCTTCTTTTTATACAAGAATATATCATTTAATTGGTCTTGTAATAACCTGTTACCCTAACATTAATAGATTTCTTCTTTAGTTAATGCATTTTATTTTCTGTTTACATTTAAAGAAACAGAATTATTTAGATACTGTTTACATTACACAATGACTTTAACAATGTTTAAAGGGGAAAACATTTGGAAATGTAGTATTTTTACAATATTTGAATCACATACAGCATTTTATATCCACAATGCTACAGCATGAACATCTTGCATTTAGTAGTTAGTAATTAGCATTATACAACGACCCCCCCCATTAATATTCCAAAACGTGCACGCTGATTGGTCAGCGTGCACGTTGTAAATCAGAGTTATAGTAACGGAAAAAGGTCTGGTCGCCCAGACTTTTTCCATTAGTATAACCCTTTTTTTTTTTTTTTTTTTTTACAGCAACGGAGAACGCAAGATCTCCGTTGCTTGTTACAACCTGTCTCGCCACGTTAAACGAGTTTAACATAGCGAGACAGCTTTTAAAAAAGCAAAGGAGCATCTCCGTTGCTTTTTTTAAAGCTGTCTCACTATGTTAAACCCATTTAACATAGCGAGACACTTTAAAAAGCAACGGAGATCTTGCTTTCTCCGTTGCTTTTTCAAAACTGTCTCGCTATGTTAAATGGGTATAACCTAATGAGACAGGCTGTAAAAAGCAATGGAGATCTTGCTTTCTCCGTTGCTTTTGCCCACAGCTCTGATGTACTGTGTAAATATACGCATGCGCAGTACATCAGAACTGACGCAGAATACCCAGACAGCTGCGGAAGGGCAGCAAGGAGGCATTATACAATGCCATTATTTAAGAAAAGTAATTATTTTTTTTTTTTAAATAATGTCATTGTATAATAGCAATAACCCACTTCTGGGTGTGGGTAATGCTGGATTTACAACCAAACATGATGCTATGCACGTAGGTGAATGTACGGCCAAAGAGAACCAAGAGAACGACAAAAGGCCAGCAATAAATGGTCCTGGAGTTGAAAATAATTAGAGCCAATACATAAGTATAGCTTCAAATAATCCTTTATTGAACAGACCGGTTTCAGCAACAAATGCCTTCTTCAGTGTTTCCAAATGATAAACAAGAAACCCAAATCCCCCTAGTATTTATAGACCCACCCCACCTATGAGATTGATGGGATATTCCCACCGGTGAGTACTAAAAGGAAAATATACCAACATTATGAACAAACTTATGATCAAAATAAATAGATGCAACCACATCAAAACAAAATATCACATATATGAAAACTAATTGTTGTTAAGATATACATAAAAATATGAAAAATAAATATGAAAAAGACACCCAATATGCCCATATATTGAACTGATGCAAATCCAAAGTTCAAAAACACTAATAAATGTTAATTCATATATAATTATAATGAAGACCTATATCATATATACTCTCATAACCAAAAAAAACCCACATATAAAACCTATAAGTAACAAATTAAATGTTCCAACAAAAAAAGTTGTATTAACAAATGATAATATGTCCAAAATGAGAAATGAATACACCATGGAATAATTCAAAAGTGTTCTGTCCAATATAGATACGTATGTCATATACATGTACCTTTTGTTCATCTCCCTTGGACCAAATGTGACATATTAAAAAAATAAACATACAAGTTAACTATTGACATGTAATTATGCATATACTGTTTATAAAGATCCATGAAACATAGGAACATACCCAAATCTATGTATGTTAAAGGAGGAACATAGAATATGCCAACATAAATATTAAAATTTATAAATGGTCATTTAATCATGGAGGAAATAGGGCACCCAATGTGATAATCCAATGTTGTTCCTTACGAGTGAGAATCCTGTGCCATCCCTGGGGATTACTACGATCACCCAGAATTCTATCAATAACCATAAAAGAAAATTGTGCGTCAGGGTATTTCAAAATGTGCCGATACAGGGCATTAGTTTCCTTCTTGATTTTAATATCCGATCTATGTTCATTAATGCGTGTTCTGAGTGGTCTAGAAGTTTGGCCTACATAAAAGGCTTGACACCGACAAGTTGCCAAATAGACCACCCAACTGCTGCTGCAGTTGCCAAATATTCTACATTGGTACACCTTACTGGTATTACGGTTAGTGAATTCCTTGACTTTATTAACTTGTTTGCAGGAACCACAATGGCCACAAGGAAATGTGCCCACTAGTACATCTCCTGACATAGTCAGCTGTTTATGTATCGCTCCCCCACTTTCTATATGTTTAAAGTGTGAAAAAAGGGAGCCAAGTGTTTTGCCTCTCCTGTAGGAGGAACGGCACTGTTGATCCAAAATTAGCCTCAAATGTTCATTGGCCATCAGGATATTCCAATGTCTATTAATGATGCCCTTAATAGCATTAGAGTTTCTCCCGAAGGTAGTAACAAACCAAATAGTAGGCTCGGAACAGTCCCTAGTATGAGTTTGATATTGTAACAAGGTTTTTCTTTCAATGTTATTAGTCCAAATCCAGGCATTTAGAATATCTTGATGTCTATATCCTCTGTTGGCAAACCTGTGATAAAGATCCAAACTATCCCTATCAAAATCACCTGGTGTCGAGCTCAGGTGTTTGATGCGCATAAATTGAGACTTGGGGATATTGCGGATGGTGTGGCGAGGGTGCATGCTGGATGCATGCATAAAGTGTTGTATTGAGGGTATTTGCGGTAAGTTCTGGTGTTCAATGTATGATCTATGTTTCTGGTGATGGTAACATCCAAAAAATTAATACTTTGAAGATCATATGTTACCATAAACTCAATCCCCCAAACATTCTGATTAAGATATTCAATGAATTCCTGCAAATACCTAGCATCTGCCCGCCACACCATTCAACAATCATCCAAGTACCTGCGCCAAATGTCTATTTCCACTAAATAGATATTATGTAATGGATCATAGATCATGCATTCTTCAAAAAATGCCATGAAAAGATCGGCATAAATGGGAGCAAAAGATGCTCCCATAGCCATACCTTGCAGTTGCCAGTAACATTGCCCTTGGAAATAAAAGACATTCTTATTAAGGACATGTTCCATCATGCAGATGAGAAGGGTGTTAAACCCAGGAGAATATAAAGCAGCCCTATCCAACCAATATTGTAGGGCCTGTAAACCAGCCCAGTGTGGAATGCTGGTATATAATGCCTTAACATCCAATGAACACATGAGCCATCCTGGCTCAAGTTGACAATCCTGTATAATCTGTAAAAATTGAGTCGTATCCTGCAATCTTGCCCTGACAAAACACAACAATGGTTTTAAATATTGTGTAAGAAAGGCAGATAAAGGCTCCATCAGGGAACCAATGCCCGATACAATTGGTCTTCCTGGAGGATTTGTGATAGATTTGTGTATTTTAGGAAGCAAATATAAAATTTGTCTCTGGGGATCCTTGACAGTAAGTTGTAAAACACAATTTTTACTTAAAATACCTTCCTCCAGGGCAAGATTGAGGAACGAGTCTATTTCCTGTTTGAAATGATTAGTAGGATCAAAGGACATATTCATATAACATCTGATGTCCGCAAGTTGTGATTGGCCCTCACTCAAATATGAGCTCATATCCATCACAACCACAGCACCACCCTTGTCTGCTAGAAGGATTGCAATGTTGTGATTCCCCCGTAGCTCATTAAGAGCGATAATTTCCTGTGTTGAGAGATTTGATCTTAGTATATCATATTCCCTGTGCTCAAAGTGAAGATCCCTGAGAACAGCTTGCATGAAAATGGAAACATGTCTGTTCATCGGTGTTTGAAAATCCGACTTAATAAATCTAAACTCATCAGTTCTTTGAGAGTCTCTATCTGCAAAAAACAATTTCAAATTCAGGTTATGGCAGAAGTTCATAACATCAGTTACAGTGCAATATTCATTGCAAAAAAATCCAGGAATAAAACTTAAACCTTTATTAAGAAGTTGTTGCTGTACAGACAAAGTTTCCTTAGACAAGTTCAAAACATTTTGATTCACCCCTTGATTTAAGTGAGAAAATTCTGGATTAATCCCTCTAGGGAATTTGGCATATTGGCCACCTTTATGTTTGTGTCCACCCCTACGCCTGGGACCATGTCTAAAGGGATAGTCCTATTGGGTTTTTTTCTATGAGGTGAATCCTTGTTACTGGAACTATCATAATCGGTACAAGAAGAATCCTCCCTTGAGGCGCTAGCACTGGTTTTATCCCTGTTTTTCAAAATAGACCTCGGTCTTTTTTTATAATTATTACTAAAGTCATTAGATGTTGACCCAGGACTGGTACCCATAAATCTCACTGTTCTATTGGAATCAAAAGGACGTCCTCTCTGATAATCCATATAATCTCTTTTAAACTTTTTAGTTTTTCTATCCTTAGTAACTCTTTCATGGTCTGTGAGTTCCTGTGATAATTTGTTGATAGAATCTTGAAATGTAGATTGAGACTCAAATCTTTTGCAGTCCAAACACATAGTTTTAACCTCTTGGAGGTTAATATCAACCATACACTCAT
The DNA here is from genome assembly GCF_019279795.1 of Protopterus annectens. Taxonomy (NCBI): domain Eukaryota; kingdom Metazoa; phylum Chordata; order Ceratodontiformes; family Protopteridae; genus Protopterus; species Protopterus annectens. The sequence goes on along the minus strand of NC_056725.1, from coordinate 207,575,229 downwards.
AGAATTGAGCCAGTATGTTAACAAAAAGCATGGACCCTTTCTGTAAGGCTTCTCGCCATTCATTAGATAACCTGTCCTCCTGTCTACCAACCAATGGTTGCAACCGAATTCTAAGATCCCTAGGGGCTATATTTTTGTTAAGATAGGCCCAAAACAGACGCATATGCCATATGTTCGATCTAAGGTTTTTAAGACCCTTGGAAAGGGAATTAAAAGCCAATTCACAATTCATGGCCGATTGTTCCACTGATCCATTGGAATTGTTGCCTGGCGGGGCATGGATACCAAATACCCCAATGTCCTCCCGATCGGCACACAATCCAGTCAGGATACTATCTAGGTCCATGTTGGAAATATAATATTAAGATAAACCAGATCCCACAAACCAAGAAAAAACACCAGAATAGAAAATATTGAAATCAATCTCAATATAAAGAGATCATGGGTATCAGTCCTGGTATCACACCAAAATTCCAGATGAGATTACTGGAAAAATATTATTAAATATAAATAAAAAAGAAAAGAGAAAAATCCAATGCTAACACTGAGAGCAGAAATATGAAAATGTCAAAACATGAAACAGAGGAATACATATACTATACATTCATCAATAGTCTAAAGGTCAATAACCCCAAATAATATAAATCTGTTATGCAAACGCAAAGAACTTTGCAGGGTTATAAAAAGGCTGGACCTAGGACCGAAACCAAAAAAAATTGTTAAGGGCCAATAGACACCATAATCTAAATGCACTAAATAATGCCAGATTATAAAGCCAAAAGCGGCACCACAATTGTGCCTGTTATAAAAAAGGCCAGTGCCCAATATGAAAGACTGGTTCCAGTCCCCTATATGAGGGGATATTTGTTTAATACAAAAACCAAAAACTGTAAAGATCAAATCAATTGACCCTGATGCACATAGGTGCCCAACTATACAGGAAACAACTACCAAAAATGTGCCTGATGCGCACCTTCAAATAAGGTGAAAGTATATCCAAGATAAATGATTATTTTAAAAGACCAAAGACCCTATGTAACGAGTCCTAAAATGACAAAATAAAAAATGACATAAACAGTATCCCTGGCCTGTAGTGCCACAATATCAATCAGTATATTATACCTATATTCCCCTGAAAACCCTATTCCAAAAATAATAATTATTCAAAATTGTATACCTAGCCCCCAGAACATACTGTAGATGAATTGCAATGTATTTATACACATAAAAAATTTATAACCAACACATATAGAAAAAGACATGACGTGAAAAGAGGATCTGGCTCAATGAGAGTAATCACAATGAGTATGGACAATCAGTAACAATTAGGTATGCATAAATATACCAGATATATGTGAATATATGTAAAAAATCTATAAAAAACAATAAAGAATTTGTTTAGAGTATTAATAGTCCCAAACAAACAGTCTTGTCCCACAATCAGCTTTGCACCTTGTTCGCCGAAAAACCTCTGCAAAACCTGATGGACAAACTGATAAACCCACTGTCTGTTACAGGAGACAAAACGACGGTTATGAGCTCGATGTCACAAGTGCCCCGAACAGTCAAAATGTCACACCTTTTGTTAATCCAATCAGTAACAGCCCCATATTCATCCAGTTTAGTTTCAATCACCATTAAGCATTCACATTCGTAATGAACCCACCGGCTGTTACAAAAAAATGGCGACAGTTCAACTGAAGCACCCTTATATTCATACAAACAATTCAAATGCCCAAACAGTCCGATGTAACCACTTCTCCTAATTCAATAATGCAATAACATCATGTGAACAAAACTTCAGGCAATACCAAACCTTGTATATACAGTTCTGGAGACTAAGTTACGAATACGCATCAGTTCCGTAGGCCCAAAATCAACAAACACCAAACTAGTATGCGATATTGCGATGTTCTAAATGGTCACAAATCCAAAAAAGTTAAAAGAGTACAAGAATATCCATAAAGTCGTTTGTTTCGTACACACTGTTTTAGTTTCTCACAAGTGAGGTAGCCAAATAATTCCACAAAGCGAAAGCTCTCAATGTCAGGGGAGGATTCCCCTGTACTCGATACTGATAACTTCCAGACCTGTCCTACAACATAGCTAAAGAAACACAACCAAACATGATGCTATGCACGTAGGTGAATGCACGGCCAAAGAGAACCAAGAGAATGACAAAAGGCCAGCAATAAACGGTCCTGGAGTTGAAAATAATTAGAGCCAATACATAAGTATAGCTTCAAATAATCCTTTATTGAACAGACCGGTTTCGGCAACAAATGCCTTCTTCCTTGATGGAATATCCCATCAGTCTCATAGGTGGGGTGGGCCTATAAATACTAGGGAGATTTGGGTTTCTTGTTTATCATTTGGAAACACTGAAGAAGGCATTTGTTGCCGAAACCGGTCTGTTCAATAAAGGATTATTTGAAGCTATACTTATGTATTGGCTCTAATTATTTTCAACTCCAGGACCGTTTATTGCTGGCCTTTTGTCATTCTCTTAATGCTGGATTTACCCATGGTTGGCTTTGTTTGGCCACTCGGGCTTCGCCCTCGTGACCAAACCACACCAACCGTGGGTAAATCCAGCATTACCCACACCCAGGCATGGGTTATTTCTATAATATCTAATGTCTCTTACAAAACACTGGGGTACTTTAGCCAGTGCGAAATTCCACTCACTCTGTCATGTTTTTCTACTACAGCATGTAATAGAAAATATATCCACGTTACAATGATGACTGAGTACACTCAAAGAGATTATAATCAGATTAACTCGATATAAAAAAGTAACTGCTATACAATGGTCAGGAATAGTAACACTAATGTGGCATGGCAATTTTTCTCTCAGTTGTAGCAACATGTCATTAATAAACAGTGCCCTGCCAAGTAAAGCAACAGACTACAAAGCATAATTCCGCAATGGAGGAGTAATAGTCTTTGCAAATTTTTAAGAAAAAGAGGCATATTTTTTACAAATGTGTCCTCCTAATAGTAATAAAGTGAGGATAAGTATGATTATTAAATGCTTGATGCAATCTATTTTAATATTAAAAGCAAAATGTAAAAAATTCAGTGTGGCAGTTTAGATCACATGGTTAGTATTATAGGTTGCTAATATGCTTCATCCTTTTGTCCTGAGAATGATTTCTTTAATCTTCCTCTCACTGACCGCCCAGAGATTTAAGAAAGTCACAAAACCAGATTAATGTACATGGGTCACTTCTGAAAAGGGGCATTTGTCACAGTTGGGCTTACCCAGTTAAATTAAAAAGAATTCAAATACCAGAAGATTTTGATTTATGGGTTAAAATCATTAAATATGTAATATATCCCTTAAATATAAGTAACACCATGACTAGTAATCTAGTGGTAGTGGTAAGCTTTTATGCTGAGGCTTAACTGATATTCAGTTAGAAATGTTAGAGGCATACTTGTCAATGAAGTTAACCTTGTTTATAGTAGGTGATTCCATGCTTAAATTGCCAGCTAGAGCTCTTAAATTGTTTATACAAAATATCACAGTGACTTTCTAGTCAAATTTATAGTTTGGATATGTTGTGAGTATGGTAAATGGCCATTGAACATTACTAATTATAACTTCACTTTAATTTACTTCTAGGCATCTTTACTACAAAAGCTAATGACTCACTTTCTACACCTCTGTGGAAACTGTTTAACATTTGACTAACTTATGCATCTTTTCTCAACATTTTGTATGACTGCTCACATTATCAGGTATAGTTCTAACAGATATCCTTTTTCTACCCTTTTGATGTCTGCTATTGGAAGAGATGATGTACATTTCATTATTTATTTTTTCTTTACTAATAGGTTCATAGGTGTTTACTAGGCTTACGACTACAAGGGCCTTTTTAAGCCTAGCCATACATTCCAAATCTCTGACAAGTTCTGATACCCTTGATAAGTGTAAGCATGGGCCTGGGAGATGAACCATTTACAGGCTACTTGTGTCCATCATAGACATAGATGCCAAACTAGGAATACATTTCCAGTTTCCCATCCAGTTATCCAAGTTGCATTTGAATTGGATTAGGGAGGAACTCTGCTTTACATGGATGGGGAGCCTGTTCCATAGACAAGGTAGTCTCTGGGATACATACCTACCTCTGCAGCAGGTCCTATTTACACCACATGCAAGGTTTAAGTCTTTAGAGTGGGTAATTCTGGTGCTGTTTGTTTTGTGAATATGCAGGAGGTCCATCACAGTGGGGTCTGACAATGCCCTGTATGCCAGGCATAGATCTCCCCTCAAAAGCCTGTAGGTGACAGAATACAGGGATAGGGCCTTGAAGTGGTCTGCATAGGACATATTACTTACGCCCTGTATTCTTTTAGTGAGGAACCTCTGTGGACATTCCAGTTGCTGGATATGCCTGGTTAGGTACATACCAAAGGGGCATTGTACTCAATGACAGGTCTGATGAATGCCGAATACAGTGGAACAATGACTTCCTTGGACTTAGATGCCATACCTTTAGAGTTCTCACCCCCATAATGGCCATAAAGTCTTTCTGTCAGATTCTCTGTGGAGCCATTCCTTCCACATGGGGGAGGGAGCCCATAGACCCATTGTTTTCCTTGAAGGTGAGAGTAGGGTGCTGAGAATGACAGCAATATGCATGCCAGACTACTTCAGCAGGCAATATATCTGCACTCCTACAGGTGTTCATAGGTTCATAGGTAGGTACTAGGTTATCTGCCCGAGGGCATTTATAAGCCTAGCCAGAGTGTGTCGGCTTTCGCCGCCCCATTGATTAATTAACTCATCCTCTGTCAAGCAGAGCCAATGAAGTGATCCCAGGGGTGTATTTTCTGTTACCCATCCACTCGTCAAGGTTTCTCTTGAAGAGTGTTAGTGAGGGGCTCTGCCTAATGTAGTTTGGAATTTTGTTCCAAAGCATGGGGAGTCTCTGTAACAGGAATCTATCCCTCCAGCATGTTCTATTTATTGTTGTGGCGAGGTTTAACTCACTAGAGCACGTGTCTCGCAGTGACTTGGATTTCTTTAGGTGGAGCATGTCCATCAATTCTGAGTTGGACATGGCTTTGTAAGTCAGGCAGAGATCACCTCTGAGTAAGTGATACTCCACTGAGTACAGCCGGAGTTTTTTCATTTGGGCTGCATAGGACATATGTTTGAGGCCAGTAATCCTCTTGGTGAGGTACTTTTGAGGTCTTTCCAGCTGTTGGAAGTGTCTTGTGAGGTACATCCCAAATGGGGCATTGTACTCAATGATGGGTCTAATGAGTGACGAGTAGAGGGACACTATATACTGAACTGGTAGAAATAACCAACCTGCTAACAGACAGGTTCAGTGAAAATGTCTCCCCACTGTCCATGCCACATATACCCCAGTACATTCCTACCACCTCTTCTCCACCTTGTATATCTGAAAACAGGTCTTAACTGTTCTCTCCAAGGCCAAAAAACACAGCCTTCATGGGACCTGATAATATCCCAGACTGCATTCTAAATGGTTTAAAACAGGAGTTAGTATCACCATTGAGTACTCTTTTTACCACAGCCTAAGCACTGGTTTTGCCCCTGCTGAATGGAAAACAGCTACAGTCATCCTGTTTCCCAAAGGGAGTGCATCCACTGACCCTGGGAACTATAGACCCATAAGCCTAACTAGCTTTATCTGCAAAGCCATGGAGAGAATCATCATGGACCTTATCAAAAAAGATATAGGAGACCTTCAAACACTTGACCTGACCCAGTTTGGTTTTGTTAAAGGGAGATCATGCCTGTTGAACCTGGCGGACTTCTTCAAGAAAGTCACCAGAGCCCTGGACAAAGGCAAATCTGTGCATACAGTGTACCTAGACTTAGCTAAGGCCTTTGATACAATCCCCTCCTCAGACATCATTGAAAAACTCACCCAGCTGGGGATCAACACATATATTGTCAGGTGGGTTGCAAACTGGCTCACTGACAGAACACATACAGTCAAAATAGGGGATTCCACCTCCACCAGCAGACCCATTACCAGTGGTGTTCCACAGGGATCAGTGCTAGGGGCCCCTATTGTTTGGAATCTACTTCTCAAATGTACAGGCAAAAACAAAAGGCCTGTGGTTGACCAAGTATGCTGATGACTGCAAATTGGGTGCAGTCATTGAGTCCCCAAATAATGTCAACATTCTGTAAGAAGGAATTACACAAACCAATGATGAGTGCCAAAGTCATCGACTTAAACAAAATGCAAACAAATGCATTATCATTCCCTTCAACAAGGGTGTCCCTGCAGATTACCATATCAATAACAATACCCTAAGCTCTAAATCAGTGGTGAGAAATTTGGACACACAGGTTGACAGCAACCTTACCTTTGATCACCATGTCTTCACAGTGGTTAGGAAGGCCTTCTACATTGCTCACCTGATAAGTAAGGGCATAGGTTCTGGAACTAAAGAGGTTATTACCCCCACTCCCCGTACTCGTCCCTCATCAGGCCATTAATGGAGTACAATGCCCCCTTTGTTATGTAACTTACCACACCTGCAGCAACTGGAGAAACCTCAAAGGTTTCTAATGGAACAAAATTCAGGGTCTTCAGCACATGTCATATGCAGACAGACAGAAATCACTGTCACTTTACTCTTGTACTGTACAGGACTACTCAGAGTTGACTTGTGCCTTGCATTCAGATCAACCTCTGATCCTGTCTTAATGGCAATGCTGCATATTCGTAAGTCAAATGGTACAGGATTCACTCAATCTACGGACCTTAACCTGGCCTGTGACATCAAGACTTGCTGGGGAGACAGATATGTCTCACAGAGATTACTTCTTCTCTGGAATAAACTTCCAGTTCAAGTTAAGCAGAGCCCCGCATTGTACCTGTTTAAGCGTAACATGGACGATTGGATAGGAAACCGCAAATTCACCCCAGGCGTTTCACCTGTGTCCCTCTTGGATATGGGCAGTAGGTGCTGATTTAGATCAGCTTGTAAAGACAGACCACATCTTTGGCCCTATAGGGAACAAGGGTTGAACTTGTCTGGGCTTGTTAGGGCCCTAGGGCCATTAACCTAGTGACCTCTATAATTCTATGATCCTGTACCTACCTGTACTAACACTACACATCACCAACTCATCCCTATGGGATGAATGGGTGTATGCCACCTTTTGGCTGGTGTATACTTTTTCTTCCTCACAAAAAAAGAAAAATGACTTAGTGGAGCTCTTCCCTGAATTGCTGAATTGGTCTACCATGTTATTCAAGTAAAAGCACCATTTTTGAGGAAAGCATATGGCTAAATTGCATTGGCCACTTCCCTGGACTGCCACATTTACATGTGCCTTCACTGCTCTCCAAGTTATGGCCATTGCCAGCATAAAGCATCAGGTGAGCAATCTCTGAATCATTTTGGCTTATTGCAATATGAAAATGTTCAGAGTTAAGGCTTTTGCATTGCAATAAGCCTTTTTGAATCCCAGGGTATAATCACTGCTGCTGGTAGCATTTTGAATAATCTACAGAATACAAATGTCATTTAGTTTTTTAAATTTTAAATGTTTTCTTATCAGTAATTTACCTTTTTTTTTGACTTTCAATAAACCTATCTGAATGACAGACAATGTATCTCAGTGGCCAAAGTTCCTTATTATATCTCTGTCTCATATGAGTGCATAACCTTAAATCATATCACAGATAAATGTCTCAGGATGGAACCTGAACTCATATCTTTAAAACATAATCATTTCTTTAGAATTTATGTTACTATTTAAAATGTGACAGTCAAATCACTCCTGTTTTTAGGATATCATGACAGTTAATTCTCCTTTCAAGAATGTTTCTTTTTTGTGTGGTCTAAATATATTTTTGAAAATATTCCTTTAATTTATTGTATTGGATTACAACATGTAACTATTACTGGAAATAGTTTTTTTGCCTTCCCTTAAAAAAAGATTATTTCTTTCGATGTGCATGTAAATATAATAAATAAAACAAAATGTGTTTGTATTAAATGAATAATATTCATTACTTTTACAATAATTTTATTATTTTATTGTACTATGCAATAAATTCATGCAGTCTAATTATAAATATCTGCAATGTTTTAGTTCATAGGATCATAGGAGATTAATAGGCTATTGACCTGAGGTCATTTTAAGCTTAGCCATTTCAACCCAACCTAATACTGTAGAGGTACTAGTCATACCCAAGATTGCATTTAGTGATGACTGCCCATATCCAGAAGGGTAGTGGGAGCTATCTCTGGTAAGAATTTACAGTGCCCCATCCACTCATCCAAGTTTCTCTTGAACAGTGTCATAGAGGTGCTCTTTTTTACATGAACTGGTAGCCTGCTCCAAAGATGTGGCAGTCGCTGGGAGATAAATTTGTCAATTCAGCATTTTCTATTTAAGTCACAGACCATATTTAAGTCCCTGTAATGGGTAGCCCTAGACCCATTTTATTTACTGATATGCAGTAAGTTAATTAGGTTTGGGTCTTGGGTTTCTCTGTAGGTCAGGCATAAGTCTCCCCTAAGAAGTCTATACAATACTGAGTATAGTGACAGGGATTTTAGTTGGTCCGTATAAGGCACACGCTGGAGGCCCTTGATCTTCTTTGTTATAAACCTCTGAGGTCTCTCTAATTGTTTTAGATGCTTAGTACTGTACATACTGAACGGGGCATTATACTCAATTATGGGCCTGATAAGTACTGAGTATGGGGGGGGTGGGTTATAGCTTGTTTTGCTCTTGAGGCTATACTTTTACTACTCAAGTGAGCTACGTGGAAAGCTTTCCTTACAACTATAGACATGTGGTTGTTGAAGTTAAGGTCAAGGTCAACCTGTGATCCCAGGTTCCTTACCACTTCATGGGTACATAGGATATTGTTATTGATTTGATAGTGTGAAGGGACATTGTTTGTGCCGAAAGGAATGATAATGCATTTCTTTGCATTCATTTTGAGACCGTGACTAATACATCAGTCATTGCTCTGTGTGAGACCATCCTGGAGTATACTGACATCATTGGGATTCAATGAATGCACCTAGTTTGCAGTCATCTGCAAACTTGGTCAGTCACAACCCTTTAATTTTGACCTGAACATCTGAGCAATATATACTAAACAGTAGAGGGCCCAAAACTGACCCCTGTGGCACTCCACTGGTAACAGGTCTGCTGGTTGATTTGGAGTCACCCACTTTGATAGTGTGTGTCCTGTTTGTGAACCAGTTGGCAAACTATCTTACAAGGAAGGGGTTTACATTAGGTTTGCTAAGTTTATTGGTAATGCCTGAATGTAGAATTGTGTCAAAAGCCTTTGCCAAGTTGAGGTATGCTGTGTGCACAAATGGCCTTGGTCACACTTTCAAAGAAATCCACCAGATTTAAAAGGCAGGAGCTGCACTTCCCAAAACCAAATTGGGTAGGGTCCAGGTTTTGGAGGTCACCTATATCTTTATTTATGAAGTCCATAATGATACATTCCATGGCATTACAGATGAGGCTGGTCAAGTTTATGGGTCTGTTGCTAGGCCACCTTTGTGGAGGTCCCATAGAGGCCATGTTCTTTGCCTTGGATGGGGCTCTTAGGACCTGCTCTTGAGATATGTAAGATTGGATGAAAGTTTGTTGTAAGTTAGGAGGGGATAAGGGAGTGAATTTTTCACCAACCTATCCACTAGCAGGTTCACTATCTCCGTTGGGTCAGTGTGTGAGATACTGTTGGTCACCAGTTCTGCACATGCTTGGGTACTACCCTTTAGGTTATGTACATAGCTGTAAAAGGCCTTATAGGTATCCTTGACAATACTTGCTAGGTTTCTCTCAAAGGAGCTCTTGGATGATTTGACAGGAGCTCTTGGATGATTTGACAAGTTGTCTTATTTGCCTGTTAAGGCTGAGGAGGGTGCTTTTCCATTGTTGGGTCTTTGTCTTTGTTTTCTTGGGCAGCAACTTTTTGCATTTATTGTAGATTTTGTTGATGCTGGAAGTCCACCATGGCAGCTTGATTTTACTTGGGGTTCTGCCTTTGACTCTATCTAATATGGTCAAGCTTAGACACTTATGCAAGTGATTGTATACTTCTTCAGTGTAAGCTTTGGCGTAGTTACCACTTGCAGCTTGATGTGGGGCTTAGAATGCATTTATACCTTCACCTAGGAGACTATAGTTTACCTTACTGAAGTTTTTTATTTTAATTTCACCCTTTGGGAGTTCTGGTGTTAGTGTCAGTTCAAATGTGACTGATTTGTGGTCAGTTTTAACTAATGAGGGTCCAACAGTTGCAGCAGTGCACTTGTTTGACATGTTGGTGAAGACCAAATCTAGAATGCTTGTTCCTCTTGTCAAGGTATGGACAATTTGCTCCAGGGCATTTGAATTCACAAAGTCTAAGAACTTTTGTGCTAATGACTTTGGACTAAAGTAGGTTTCCCAGTTGATGGTGGGATAACTGAACTCCCCCATAACGAGTGTGTTCGGTAAAATTTGGATTGACTTCAGTTTGGTTAAGCAGGCTTCATGGGTGTAGTGTCCCATCAAGGAGGATCTGGCTAGAACTTGAATGGGGGTCTTAACCATCGTGACCTGGACCTTCAGAACTCTATGGAGTTGTCCATTCTAACTAGATGTGAGGTGAATTTATTTCAAATATAGATTGAAACACCGCTTCCTTTGGTTTTCCCATGTTCCTTTTGTGGTCTAAAGGTGCAGAAGGCATTGTAGCCTTGCAGAACCAGGGTACTTAAACCAAGTTTCTTTGATTGCACAGACATCTACATTGTCTAGTGATAGAAGTGCTTCCTGCGAGTGCAGTTTTTGGTTTAAACTCTTAGCATTTAGCAGCATGATTCTTATTTTGTTCTGATTGGTTACTTTCATGCTGGTAATGTTGTTTTTGAGACCTTGCCTAAAAAGGCACTATGGAGAAGGCAAGAGCCTTTTCCAGCAACTGAAAGCTTAGGAGTGCCAGTTGCAAACCGTCTCTTTCAAAGCAGCAAAGTTTGCCGACCATGGCTTCCCAGCCAGACAGGGACTGGATCCCCTTGGAATGACACCAAAAACTAAGCCAATTATTGAAATCAATTATTTTTTGTTTATAATGTGGCATTATTTTAGGTGAGGGTAGTATGCTACCTACAGCTAGGGACCTACCCGCCTGGGACACATACTCAGAGAGCTTGACCATGTCTCTCTTCATATAGTCCATTGAGGTACATCTCAGGTCATTCATACCAACATGAACTATGACAGTGTCATAACGGTACTTGCTGCTGAGAGACCTGAGTACATGTGTGATTTGGCGAATCCTGCCACTAGACAGGCAGCTTACCGTGACTTTCTCCTTGTCCAGTCCGGTGAGTGGGACATCCGTGTGTCTCACTACTGAGTCTCCAATGAGAAGAAAACTTGATTTTTGAATGTTACACCTTACGGGCTTGGTGCGTGAGACACTGGTGTTGCTATGTGTCATGGGTGCTATGGAGACTATGTTAGCTGTAGCAGACTTCTGTCTTGGAGGTCTCTGGTGTTTTGGTAAGTTTTCTGAGAGAACCTCCGCATACGTGGATTTACGTGTTTGATATGTACTATGTGTATGAGTAGTGGTACTATGTGAATATATAGTGGTGGGTGAGTTGACAACCTTCTCTGTGTTACTGTTTTGAGTGCGAGAGTGCTTGGATTCTAGATTCTTGGTGCAAATACATCTCTCTGTACTAGACTGAGTTATTAGTAGAGGGTTGTCTGTGTACATGAGACAGTTGCTACATTGCCTCAAGAGACTCAAGTCAACAAGGTTGGCAGGAGAAAAAAGGGTAGTCCAACTGTCCATAATGCTAGGTTGAAGACTGTTGTCACTAGGGGTAATATTTCTGCTTGGGCTTTAAGGGAAAATGTGTTGAATTTAACTGTCCGGCTTTTGCACAAAACTGTTCAGCAGTGTGCGGTGCTATGCTAAGTCCAAACAAGCAGAAACCTGCTCAGATGCAGGGCTTAAATACCAGAAGCTAAAACTTGAAAAAAAAAACTCTATCAAAATTCAAAAGGACCAATGAGAATACTTATTCCAAACCCTAGACCAGCCTCCCTTTACCAGTCAGGTGCCAATCAAACACAAATCTCTCACAAACGTGCAGATAGGTCCCTTCAAATCCATGATGGCCTGGAATACATTCTCAGAACAAACAAACCACTACAAAAAGTTCCTGAAGCAGCAGGCCTGGTTCTGGACTATGCTACAGCAACTAGCTACCCTAGTTTCAGTGGAAAAAAAATGAGAATATTTAACACAGCAGAAAAATAGCAGTGAGACATTGAAAAAAACATTTAAAACAACAGAAAATCAGCCAGGAGAATAATTTAAACAGTTAACAGATCAGTTAACTAAGTACTGCTTGGTGGGAAAACCAGAGCAGGTGGAACATATAGCTTTAAAACAGTGACAAAATACCACTAAATACTTAATAAACAAGGGAAACAACAAGAAAGCTTGCTAAACAGTGAAAACAGCAATAATATTTGATTTTACAGGCACAGTGTAGCAGGCAATTGCAGTATAACAGTGTAGTTTAGTACACAGTAAATAAATACAGTATAAAAGTAGGTGGCAGGCAATAAAAAAGTACAGTAAATAATATAGATAAGCAAAAAAAAAAAAAAAAAAAAAAACAGGCAAATTATGTTTTTTTTGGAAGCTCAGAAGCCTCTAGTCATCTGTCATTTCATCTCACAGTTGTGGCTGGTTGACCACCTCAGTTCAGCTTGGTGCAAACAAGCAGAAACCTGATCAGATAAAGGGCCTAAATACCAGAAGCTAAAACTTGAGAAAAAGCTCTAACAAAATTCAAAAGGGCCAATGAAAATGTTTATTCCAAGCCCTAGACCTGCCTCACTTTACCAGACAGATGCTAATCAAACACAGTTCTCTCACAAAAGTGTAGATAGGCCCCTTCCAATCCAAGATGGCTTGGAGAACATGCTCAGAACAAACAAACTACTACAAACAGCTCCAGAAGCAGCAGGCCTGGGTCTGGACTGTGCAACAGCTACTTGCTACCCTAGTTTCCGTGGGAATACTAGAGAATATTTAACATTTTCTACAGGAGAAAACTTAATCTGGAGAAATGACAAAATGACTTAAAAGTACTAGTTAATTTTAGTAACTTGACATTTTTTTTAAGGGGCCCACTATGAATAATCTCATTTAATTGACACAAATTATTTGATCCACAAACACATATAACCTTTGGATGTCACAAGTCAAAATAGTGATACTGTCAAGGGCAAAACATGTAAGAAACATTTTTTTTATTTTTTTCAATGGTCAATCCCAGACACAGCCACATATCTGATATATATACATACCAACTCAGAGAAGAGGGAGATGATGAGGAAAATTCAAATTCTTGCTTTTCTCCATGTCTTGCTACCTTGAAAAGATGCCAGCAATCCTTTTGGTTTGACATTCTCATCATCAATCAGCTACGTCAACAATCAATAGGGCTTCAATTTGAAAATATTACCATTCCTTAACAGTGAACAGCAGATAAAACTTCATTTTCATTTTTGTAATTATTAATTGTTTAAACATATTTATTAGTTTGGCTTTTTTCTCAGTCTTAGCATATGATTTTTTTAACCTGCTATAATATGCACTTAAAAATTCACATGCTTTAAAATGACTAGATAGCCAGCACACCCTCACACAATATCGACCTAATGTTTTTAAATTTGCAATAATGATGACAGCAAGATTTAGAGGAATGCACATATGTGAAAACCAGTGTCAGTAATCTGCACTTAATGCATTAATGGCAAATCCACAATTCACATATTTGACTTCACATTTATAAAGTGCAGGACTATGAGCATCAACAGTTTACATGATATTATTTAAGAATGTTTTTCAGTTACCTCATTGTCTATGGACTCCAGGGTTTTAAAAAGTTTACGTAACGATATGTACAATGTTGTTCATATTTTTCACTTGTGACTATGAGTCAGATTCCAAAAGAAAGTTGCATAAAGTGCAGTCTGCAAAAGGAAGACTTTGGTGAACTAAGGGTAGGTGTGATTTAAGAACCACAGAAGTCAAACACCTATGCCAGTGAGTATGGCATAGGATAATTGCAAACTCTGCACACTTGGGCCTGATTCCATAACACAAAATGTGTGCTTGATGACAATAAAAATGTGACAAAGTATTATACCAATACGTTGCAGCATGTACACAATGGAGGCCTCTTATGCTTGATTTTCCTACCATGAAATATAAGCCATATAACAAAAATCTTCCTACAAATTTTACAGTAAGGTAAGGTCTAAGGAAATGAAATATGCCAGCAATGCCCTCCAGCACCATGGTTTTAAAATGTATATTGGAGGACAATTAGCAATTGGATCCTGTCTGCAGTCAGCCAGCATGGTGCCGAGCTTATCTCATCATCATTCTCAGACTCCTGTGAGAACAGATGCCCAAAGTAGTCTTCTGGACCAGTAACTGACAGTCCTTTAATAGTAGACTGTCTGGGTCAGCTGTCCACTGTTGTAAGTGATCACCTGGGCTACAGAACTGTTGCCGTATGGTTTAGGCAAAGTTAACTCAAGTGCAATGTTCTGTGTGTTATTGGCTGTACTGCTTCTCTGTACCACATCACATCCTGCATCCTGTGTCAGGATCAGTAGGCAAGTTTGGGGAGGAAACGAATAGTGGATGACTTGCAAACATAGACACAAAATACAAATACACACTACGTATGTGCACAAGAAGAAGAATGTGGCCAAAGCCTACAAAATTTATAGAACTCTAATCAGCCAAGATGTGATCCTTCACATACCTGATTATGGTGGATGTAGGTGGTGCAACATTACTGTGACAGAGGTCACATCATCATTAGGGAAGGCCAAAAAGTCTCCTAACAGCAAATTACTTTGAGTGATAGGGGAACACTTATCTGGCATGTCAACTTTGGAGGACAATCCTGGAGTATGAGTCCTGTGTTACACTGGGAGTACATGAGAGCATGCAACAAATGTTAGTGTAACAGAAATGGCCACTATGGCCTACTCTCACTAATTGGACATAATGCTATGTATATTATTACAAGAAGGTAAGGAAACATGCACATAGTGCTCTTGTTTCTGTTCCTCCCCAGTATAATTTCTCAAAGTTTTTGAGTTTCTAATACCATGATGGGAATGGACCACATTCCTAAGTCAAAGTATGATTAATTTTCATGAAATTAATATTGTATCAGTCTTTGATGTTAGCCAGAAGTGCTTTTCACAACACTCTCAGTATGCCCAGAATTGCCTCCTTTTGCAATTCATATGGTAGCTGTCAAAGGAAAAATATACTTTAAAAATGATCAAAACATGGTAGGTTCAGGTTAAGGCACTTTAATCTTGCAGCAAGGAGACAAAAACGTGCTAATACAGAGTTTGTCTAACTAGAATCAGGAAATGCAGGCATTTTTATACATTTTCTAATAAGACATTGCCTACCAAGCTGACGTAGTGAATCAAGTTTTGTCATCATCATTTTGTAGTGATTGTTTTTACAATATTCTGCTGGTACTATCAATTTTTGTGAGAAACGTCCTAAGAAAAACAACGTGGCCTTGGCTACCACCGGTTAGATATATGCAATGTTACCATTCAAGGTACTATGGTTAATTCGAGCACAAAGCAAGTATAGATTGCAGTTCATTTCTCTAACAGTCCTTTTGTCTATGTTATCTGTAACTTCCTGCAGCTGCACATGTTCTCATACTTCGAACAGAGCTGATTGTTTAAAATCATTACATTTACAGGATATAGCATTGTTCATTCATTTCTTCCTGACCTAGCAGATAATCACCTGCTTCTCAAGTACATTTCCAAAAGGCATAAACATGAATATTGCTGTGCTAGCAATTACTAGGTCAGAGGGCATCTTGCAAGTTTCAGAAAGCACACTGCAGTTTCAAAAAGCATCTTTTAGTCTCATATGAAACTCAACTGTATATAAAACAGTGCATATAAAATAGAATGAAAAACGTGTTAACTTATTCAGTGTCTAATTAGCATTAAGCACACACACATTAATACATATTTTTCTGACAGTAGCATATCTAAATATGACTGTAAATTCTTTATTATGAGACTCATTGCTACTACTACTACTATTGGAACTGTCTGGGTATCCTTCTTCCACAGAGCCCTTGTTTCTGCCTGCAAATCCTGGTATTTTATGACTTTGTGTCTCTCTGCAAGGAAATCACTGTAATCACTGGGTGCAACAATTTCAATGATCAGTGCTACTTTTGTCTTCTTTTCATGGACTACTATGACTGATTTTCTTGTATATATTTTTTGAACTGTTGGCAATGGGTGATCCCATGTCATATAAACTTCACCATTCTCTATAATGCTTTGTGACTCAAGTTTCCAATGCTTCTTAGATATAATCAGTATTGTAATGTTTGCACAATCTTTAATGTCTTGCCACATTATTATGCCTTTCAGTATACATGCCATCTGCCATTAGCATATCACATCCAGCAACAAGATATGCGACTGTTTTCCAATTTTGTTTTACAGAACCTGCATTTTCTGTTTTTCCCACATGTTCAATAGACTTTGTAAACCAACATGCACTTAGTCCACTATCCTGGGTCACCAATATTAACCACTCATCTTTTGGCTTAAATTCATGTCTCCATAACCATTCGTTTGTGGGATCCTGATCAACATGAGATTGTTTGAGGAGTTTCCTGTACTTGTAACTATATTTATGCCTTTTCTACATTTCCTGCCTTCTCATTAGATCCTTCTCCTTATATTCTTTTGTTTGTTTTTGGGCACATTCATCTGCTGCCTGATTTCTGTCTACTTCTGATTTTATTTACATTCCTGCTTGACACCGATATGTTCCTGCAAAACTAAGCAGGGAGGTCATCTTAGACTTTTCTACTCAGGTTTTAAAACTTTCACTATGATTGGACCTGGTGAAGTCAACTGACATGTATACAGTCCAATGACTGCAGATCTGTACATGCAATCAATTTGCAGGAGGCCTGTAACTCCTTCAGAATGATGAATATATAATCTTGGTATACACTGATTTTTATATATCATTTGTTAAAGGTGTTTTCCTGTCCATCTGATCCAGTACCATTTGGGGTCAGTAACAGGAAGAACAACTTGGTTTTATAGCTTGGAGTTTGTTCCTGGATGTCAGGGCTTTTTTCACTATTATTTTTTTATTGTCAGTTCTTCATCAATTCCCAGATATTTACACACTCCCTCCTGCTCATGTTTCTTCATATCAGATTCCTGTCCCAGATTGATATTTTCTTGGTGCTGCAGTTTTCCTTCTTTAAATGCTGCTTTTGCACATTTATCAAGGCCACATGGCATTCTTATATCTGAGAAGGTTTTGACCACTTGCAGTTTTGCTTTCAGCTCATAATCTGATTAGCTATACAGTTTTAAATCTTCCATAAAAAGAAGGTGAGAAGTTAAATTGTGTTGCTTTCTGGAAGCCAAATTGTAACCATGACTTAATCTATTATATAGACAGTTTAATGGGTTAAGGGCAAAGCAAAAGTCCAGTGGTGACAAAGAGCCACCCTGTCATATTGCCTCTTGAATTTTTATCCCTGGGGTAATAATAATTTGTTCTTTATCATGGCTTAACTGCAAAGTGGTTTCCTATTGTGTCATGATCACTGTAATATAATTGAGCAATGTAGGGATTATCTAATATATCTGTAAGCAGTCTTTTATCCATGAATGTTGGATGATGTCAAATGCTTTTTGTAGTCTACCCATGCCATACTTAGATTCTTCCCCTTTTTACAAGTCTCCACTTATTTAAAAACAAATGATTCTTTGTTTCATACAACTTTCTTTTGTTACCATTTTGTTATATTGCCATGATTGAATGTCTTCTAAAGACTATAAGCTCTGGTGGCATTAATTATAGTATATAAATTATATATTGTGAGAAGGCAAGGTATTAGATTATAGTTTTTAGGATATCTTGCAGGTTCTCTCTTAAGAAGTATCATTTTTCCTGTTGTTAACTAGGTTGGTATCAGTTTGGAATGGGTATATAAGTAATTCTTTCTCAGGGCTAAACCTTTGTGCAAAGAAGTTAATACTTTCAGCCAAAAGTTAGGTACTGCATCTGGGACTGGGAGTTTCTATTTAGGAGCTTTTCTTAATTTTATTTCAGTCTCTTTTGCTGTTACTTTATCCCATTTCATATCCTGTACATTTGAACTTCTTACTATTCATTTTACTTCTATCCATTCAGCATCTTTGTTATTGTTACAGGATCTTCTTGGATATTTTCCAAAAATGTGTTTATGTCTTCTTTTTTTGTTGGTGTTTCTATTCCTTTTGGTTCATTTTCCAGTTCTGTATAAAACTTTTTTGGGTCATTGATTTTAAAAAAATGTCTTTAGGCTTCTCCCATTAGGGTCTGGAGTGTGACGAAAGGAGATACTGCCAGCCCAGCTATCTGGAATTTTGTAAATAATTGTATGTCATTTGTGAATATCAACATGAAGTATATAAGATGCTTCTGTTACAACTGTATTAGAACTGTATGTTACGTGTATATCAAACTTGTTTGGACAAATGTGTGTTGAAAAGGGTATTTGCAAAACACTTGTGTTTAAAATGGAACCACAGTATGCCCTACTGGAAGAGAACAGAAATGTACATGCACTATTTTAACTGTTTAAATGTATATATTTTAACAGTGGAAACTGGAACACAGGAGGTTAACTTCAGAAAAATAGCTGAAGTTAAATGACTTTATGGCACTAGAGACAGAATGTACTAGGGAGTTTTCTGTATTGTCTTTAAGGTGAAACAATTACTAGTTTTAAAATGTGAAAGAATGCAATTGTTTTATGACTTCCAGCATCTGCCAAAGATCTGAGATCTATGTATTTTCACAGGTAGATGCTAAATACTGCTTGCTTCCAGCAGTGGGAGTTTCACCTGAGATGGCGTCAGATGACAAGAAATTATGTCATTCTGCAAGCTATCCCAGCAGTAATATTTGAGATATTAATTTGAGAGGTCTCTGAGTGAGAGAGAGAGAGAGTGAGAGAGCATTCTGCATTCTGTCTTGGACCTGACAACAACTAGAAGATCCATTCACCACATCTGCCTCGCTCTTAAGTAAATTAACTAGGTATAGTAATTCTCTTACATTCAATCAGCAATATTGTAAAGCATAGTTTAGATGTTTTTCCTTGTTTATTTGAGACTGTACTGCAATGATGTTTTAAATATTTCCTGTGGTTTTGAACTCTGATGTCACTATGAATATATACTGAATATTTTCTTGTTCTTTTTTATTTATTATTAAATATATTTAAACCTTTCATTGTGGCTGATCTTTGTTTGACATATCTTAGTTTTGAAAGTACTTGCATATTTATTTGGAGACACTGTGGACCTAATAGCCTTGTTCTTGGTCAAACTACCATTTATATTAATATTAATATTACACAGTAAGATTGGACACCCTTTGTTAAGGGCCTTAAAGTAGCTGATAAGGAGTTGGCTGGTGGCAGTGATAACTACCTTATAGTCTGGGCAAAAGGGGGCATAGCTAATAAACCTGTGCCAGCCTTTCCCAGGTGGGTGTGCATGTGTGTGTGTGTGTGTGTGTGTGTGTGTGTGTGTGTGTGTAAATCAAATCTCATAGAGTGTGTGTGTCAGCTACTTGGGCAGGGACAAGAAGCACTAGTTGGACAGAGAGGGTGCTGGAGGTCTTGGCTTGGCCACTCATCTGAGATCTTAACTCTATAGCTGTGCCAGTGGGGAGTCTTACTGGGGATCTGGAGAAAGAAGGAGAAAACATCCCTGGACTGACTGTGTTCTCCATGTGCTCTTAAGGAAAATTGTACTTGATGTAGAGAGCTGCATCTGAAAATACCGTATGTGTACCTTGCCGTCCTCTCAGTGTATGTCCCCAATGGTGCCAGTTGTGAGGATTGAGGCTCAGTGATTACTGGTCCAGTGGTGGGTCATCACATTTTTGGTTGGCAGTGGTGGGATATCAACATATTGGGATTCAGTGGTGTGGATATTGAACTCCTTTAGCCTGTAAACAGTGGTCACTAAAGAAGGTGTTTGTACTCTCAAACAGCCACATGGTAGACATTCAGAGTTTCATTTCATATCATATGTCCTAAACCTCAGGACAAGGCTCAGAGAACTCATGGGCTTGGCCAAGGAGAACCTGGCAGAAGCCCAGCAGCAGAAAAAGGTCTGGTATGACAGGAATGCTCAAGCTAGAGAGTATAGTTGTTGGGGAGAGGTTAAGTTGAGAAAGTTTTGAGAGAAGGATACAATGAGAGACTGTGTCAAAAGCTTTGGACAGATCTAAGAATAGACAAGAAATTAGTTTATTATTGTCTCTGGCTTGAGAGATAGTATTGGTAAAAGAAATATGTGCAGTGGAGGTACTATGATGTGGACGAAAGCCATGTTGGGTAGGGGTGATCAGATTGTATTGCAGTAGGTGGGCCAGGATTTGTTTATGTATACAGTGTTCAAGGACTTTGGAGAGGGGAGAAAGTATAGCAATTGGTCGGACGTTTGAGAGTTCTAAGGAGTTGCCACCCTTGTGTATAGAAACAGTACAGAATTTTTTCCAGAGAGTTTGAACAGTTGATTCAGTGATAGAACGGTTAATTAGGATGGAAACTGGGTATGCTATGGATGGTGCAGCATGTTTTAGGAAGATAGATGGTAGGTTGTCAGCTGATGAGGAACAGGGTTTTAGCTTAAGGAGGAGTTTTTTAATGTAGATAGTGGGGACTGTTTTTAGGGAGAAGAGGAGGTTAGCCTGACATGTTGTTGTAGTAGTTTGTGGGGGTGGGGTTGGGAAGAATTTTGCATTAGTTGACTTATAGTGTTGATAAAATAGGAGTTAAAGGAGGAGGCAGTTTTGACGGGCGAAATATTAGGACAAGGGTTAGGTGTTGAAGGGTTACCTGGGTGGAGAATTTGGTTAATAGTGCTCCAGAGCATTTTAGGGTTACAGGATTGTGATGACTGAAGCTGGTGATAGAAATTCTTCTTATCTTGATTGATCTGCTTTTTAGTGAGATTTCGGAGTTCTCTGTAAGTTTGGAAACGACTTAGAGATTTAGTTTTGGACCTGAGTTTCCATGCAGAGTCTCTTTTGTGCATGAGAGTATGAGTTGTATGTGATAGCCAGGGAGAGTTATAAGATTTGACTCTGACAGTACCTAGAGGGGCAAGAGAGTTAAGAATGTTAAGAAAAGTGGAGTTAAAGAAAGAGATAGCATCATCTAGGGGTAATGTAAAGAGTGAGGTCCAGTTAATTTTAGAGAGGATGAGATTAAATGTGTCAGGGTTAAAAGTGGATAATTTTTGAATGTCTTTGTATTTGTGAGGTTTGGGGATGTGAGGGGGAATTCTGAGGGTTTGTATGGGGCAGTGATCACTGATGGAGTCAGGTAATGTAGCAGTATGAGAGTAGAGGTTGGGATTGGTAACAAGATCCAGTCAATGATAGAGCTATAGTTAGTGGACTTGTTAAGGAATGTAGGAGAGGAGATGAGCTGGGTGAAACCATATAGGTTGATGCTAGCAGGTGAGTTACTGGTGAGGTTAAGTCAATTGATATTAATATCACCCAGTATAATGGTTTCATTAGAGATATGGTCAGATAACCAGTTAAGAATCTGCTCTAGTATAGGTATACTGTCACCAGGTGGTATATAGATGGCAGCAACTGTTATGGTCTTGTGAGGATTGGTTTTAATGTTGGCTATAAGAAGCTCAGCAGGGAAGAAGAAGGGAGGTGGGCTAGGTAGGAGAGTTAGAGTTAGGAAGTTGGAATACAGAATAGCAACCCCACCTCCTTTCTTATGTGTTCTGTCTAGATGAAGAATGTTGTATCCTGGGGTGAGAAATTCTTTGTCAGAAGTATGAGGTTTGAGCCAGGTCTCTGAGAGAGTGACTATGTTAGAACAGTACTGAGTAATCAAAGTGTGAAATTCTGTAATTTTGTTCAGAATACTATGGATATTGATGGGGAAGAAAGAGAGATGCTTAGGAAGATACTTATCAGTGTTTAGGGGAGTGTGTGTGGTTGTGGAAGAAACAGTCTGCTTAGCTTGAGGGCCAGGGTTTGGGTGAATGTCACCAGAGATTAGGAGAGTGTAAGAAGAGTGAGAGAGATAGGATACTAGTGAGTATGGGTTGGTTAATTTCAGTTTTACAAGATTAGGTGTAGGAATTGTGGGAGGTAATTTAATTTTTGGTAAGTGAAATTCAGATAAGGAAGAGAGTGAGTGTGATATAGTGAAGAAGTGGTGAGTATTGGAGTGAGTAGTGTGGTAAGAGGAAGTAGGGGAATTATTATAGAGAGTGAGTTGAATGTGGAAAGAAGTCAAATGAAAGGAGAAAAGTAGAAGGAGGAATAGTAATAAGGGGAGGAAAGAGGGGGAGAGGGCAGAAGAGGTCATGATAGTGTGAAAAGTAGTAAGATGTGAGTAGAAGTAATAGGATAACCAAGATGAAGTGAAGAGATGAGTGTATGTTTGAGGGAGAGAGTAAAGGGGGATGTAATACAAATGGAAGTGATAAATTAAGTGTAAGAAGTTAAGGAGGAGGAGGAAGGAAGGAGAGGTAAAGAGAGTTTAGGATTATAAGAAGAAGAAATCAGTGTAGGGGTTGAAGGTGATGCTAAATAGGAGAAGTATGTTTAGACTGGATAGAGAGCAGAAAGAAAGGTAATGTTAGTATATTATTAGGGTGAGGTACTAGTGGGAGGAGTAAGTTTCTATTGGAGCAACAGAACAGGAAGTGAGAGTGGGAGGAAGTATGGGTGTGGTGTTCAGCTATAAAGAAAATTGATATGGGGGTAGGTGAGAATGGGGGCAGGGTAGGGTAGCGAAGAGCCCGAGCATAGAGAGGGCAAACAGAGCAGGGTAGGCTCGAATACAGGAGATAGTCAGATTAGAAAAACAATGTGTGAACAAAGAAAACAGTGTGTGTAAAAACAATGTGTAATGCAGCAAAAGTGCTTATGGGTCTCATTCCTGTCAGACGCAACAAGCTGCAGGCAGCCTGGGAGGGACTCTTCAAAGTGGTAAGGAAGGTCAGTGATGTTAACTACATGGTAGAACTGCTAGGCAGGAGGCAGGGGCACAAACTGTACCATGTTAACATGATGAAATCTTACCATGATAGGAAGGCCCCGGTGCTAAGTATTTGCAGTAGGAGGCAGCAGGAGTCTGAGGGAGATCTATGGCTACAGGGAGACAGCCAGCAAAACCCCAAATTACTATGGTGGAGCCTAGGATTGCAGGCATATGATAGGGTAATGCAATACTGTAATGGGGTCAGCAGTGCAAAGGCAGCTGGAATCTCAAGACAGGGAATGGGGTAATGTATTCCCAGATAGGCTCATTCCTCTCAAGCAATGTTTCTCAAGAGTCACTTGAAAAACTAGTTTGAGTCTTCGAAGAGGAAGAAGTGTGACAAAAGGTGATACAGCCAACCCAGCTATCTGGAATTTTGTAAATAATTATATTGTGAATATCAACATGATGTATATAGGATGCTTCTATTACAACTGTATTTGAACTGTATGTTATGTGTATATCAAACTTGTTTGGACAGATGTGTGTTGCAAAAGGTATTTGCAAAATGCTTGTGTTTAAAATGGATTCACAGTGTGCCCTGCTGGAAGAGAACAGAAATGTATATGCACTATTGTAACTGTTTAACTGTATATATATTTTAACAGTGGAAACTGGAATACAGGAGGTTAACTTCAGAAAAATAGCAGAAATTAAATTACTTTATGGCAACTAGAGACAGAATGTCTGTACTATTGAGATTTCTGTATTGTCCTTAAGGTGCAATAATTACTAGTTTTGAAATGTGAAAGAATGCAACTGTTTTATGACTTCCAGCATTTGCCAATGGTCTGAGGTTTATGTATTTTCACATGTAAATGCTAAATACTGCTAGCTTCCATCAGTGTGGTTTCACCTGAGATGGAGTCAGATGACAAAAAATCCCAGCAGTAATATTTCAGATATTACTATAAGAGGTCTCTGAGTGAGACAGTGCATTTTGTATTCTGTCTTGGACCTGACAACAACAACTAGAAGATCTATTTACCACATCTGCTTTGCTCTTAAGTAAGTTAACTAGGGTATGGTAATTCTCTTATATTCAGTCAAGAATATAGTGAAGCATAGTTCAGATGTTTTTCTTTATTTATCTGAGACTGTCCTGCAGTGGTGTTTTAAATATTTCCTGTGGTTTCGAACTCGGATGTCACTGTGAATATATATACTGAGTATTTTCTTGTTCTTTTATTATTTATTATTAAATATATTTAAACATTTCATTGTGGCTGATCTTTGTGAGACATATTTAAGTTTTGGGACTACTTGAATATTTATTTGGTGACACTGTGGGCCACTCCTAATAGCCTTGCTCTTATCAAAGTATCATTTGTATTAATATTAGTATTACACATTAAGATTAGATACGCTTTGTTAAGGGCCTTAAAGTAGCTAATAAGGAGTTGGCTGATGGCAGTGATAACTACTTTATAGTCCTGGAAAAAGGGGGCCTAGCTAGTAAACCTGTGTCAGCCTTTTTCAGGTGTGTTTCTGTGTGTAAATCAACCCTCATAGAGTGTGTGTCTCATCTACTTGAGCAGAGACATAAAGTAGTGGTTGGACAGAGAGGGTACTGGAGGTCTTGGCTTGGCCAGTCAGCTGAGATCTCATCTCTATAGCTGTGCCAGTGGGGAGTCATATTGAGGATCTGGAGAATGAGGGAAAAACCAGCCCAGGACTGACTGTGGTCTCTGTGTGCTCTTAAGGTAAATTGTACTTGATGTAGAGAGCTGTATCTGGAAATACTGTGTGTATCCCTTGTCATCCTCTCAGTGTATGTCCCACATTGTTGTTAGTGGTGAGGATTGAGGCTGCTTGATTACTGGTCCAGTGGTGCGTCATCAATGCAGATTGGTTGGTAGTGGAGTTTTTACGGTGTCACGTTGCCAGCCCAGTGCCCAACCTTCACAGAAGGCACACACACAATTGTAGGGAGGCCATGCAGAAGGCACTCCAGCCAAGAATCAAATTGGAGAACCTCTTGCTTTGAGGCAACAACACTACCTGCTGAACCACCGGACTTTTTGGGTCATTAATGAATTTCTTATTTTGTACTTTTCCTTTATATTTTTCTGCATATCTTCTGTGTTTTTTGCCTGTGCTGATAACTTTATTATTTGCAGCAGTATATGATAAATTCTGGTCAATTCTGATACTATGTGTTGCTTTTATCACTTCTATCTTTTTAAGCATTTTTGTTGATTCTGTTCCCTCTTCTATACTCTTCTAACAGTGACACTCTTAATAGCTTTATAGTTTTCCATATGTGATGCTTCCATGATAGCATTTGATTTCTTTCCTTCCTTTCCCCTTATTGTTCTGTGTTTTTGTGGTAAGACTATCTGTTATTAATTTAGTTGCACAGCAATATATCCTATTTACTTCTGTTATATCACATGAATTTCTGTTAACAGTCCATTACTTTGCTCATTTTTTATTAAACTTCTAACTTTTGCAGTTTTAGTGACTTTCTGTAGTCTATTTCTTTCATCGATCTTAATATGTCTGTCTACGTCTAATAAAACAAGCAACACTTCCTTTAGATCATTTTCTTATAAAGGGCATGTTCTTTGATCTCTGTTTCCTGTGGGCATTCTACAGAAAGTTCTAAACATCTTCCTTGACATAGTCTCTTTAGCTGCATCCTGTGTCATCCATTGCTCTTTCATATGGGAATTCACTGGCCTATCACTCCACAACACTGGCTGCGTCAGAGTTGCCACATGTTCCTTCCCTTGCTGTGCAACTCCAAATGAACTTTTCCACTGGTTTCCTACTGAAGGTTTCACAGTATCTTCATGTGGCAAGTGATCAGATGCTTCCTGTTCCACCCGTTTCTCCTTAATCTGTGGACTCGTTCCATCATGCTGTGATATTACTAAGGTTAGATGTTTCTACACTAAATCCTTCACTTTGCAGGTAATCTATAACTTCAGTTTGTATTTCTTTAACTTCTCCATTACTAATCCTGTTTTCTACCTTACCCCTTTGTTTTCTTATTTTTTGTATTATGAAATTGTCCATATCTGGATACCATTGCCAATATTTCTCTTCAAATATCTTTAGTGCTGCTTTTTTGTATTGATTAGTTTTGCTTTCTCCATTGCATGAATGTTACACTATATTACATATCTTTTTTCTTTCCCATGCCTATATTTCTTCTTCAGATGTCTCCAGCTTCAACTTTTTCTCCTAACTTTGAGACTCATTGTTTCATCATGCTGTGACATAACCTGTGTTAGACTTTCTACAATATATCCTTTACTTTGCAGGTATTCTATAACTTCTGCTTCTATTTGTTTAACTTCTGCTTTACTAATCATCTGGTCTACATCCCCCTCTATGCTCTTATGTTTTGTATTGTGAAATTTTTCGTATCTGAGTGCCTTTGCCTGTATTTCTCTTCAAATATCTGTGGAACTGTTTTTTTTTTATATTGACTAGTTTAGCTTTCTCCTTGACATAAATATTGCACCATTATCAGATCTCTCTTTTTCCCCATGTCCATGTATCTTTTTTATACCTTTCAAAGATCTCTAGGTTTTGTTCTTTATATTTTGCACTTCCTCTGTTGCTTCTTTTTCCAAACAGCCCAAAGTTTCTTGTTCTATATAATGCTTTTCCTGGATCTGTTGTGTTAATGAACACAAATTTGCATTCAAAGCTTTTGACAGTGTTTTTTCTGCAAGTATTTTCCTTTCCTCTAATTTCTCTCTTAATCTTTTTGAATATCTTATATCTGAAAATTCTGGGCTTCTTGCATAATATTAACAATATATTATTTCTTCCTTATTCTCAATAGTCCACTCTATCATCTTTATGGCTCTTTTTGGCTTGCCAGTTTTTGTGGTTTTTGTGGACAACTGCTTCCTTCTACAACAGGAGAGCCATCCTCTCATTGAGCCTGACCTAACCAAATTGTAGGAATGATTCTTTGTCTTGAGGATTCTACAGTGTCATTTTTTCCAGTCCTGGTACCAGTGCACCTACCAGGGTTGGGCATTTTTTTGTTCTGGGACTTGTGAACCCAGCTATCTTTTTTATTTTTTTATTTTGTAATCTCTGTATCAATGTCATCTTGGTGAAATTTTGTAAAAACATGTTCTACCTAGTGAGGATACTCACCAAGACTTGAGGATCAATTAATTTCCAACAATGCTACTCTCTTTTGCTTGCTGATTTTGCCATCTCTCTTTCCAGACTGTTCTTCCCCTGTGTGAGGTACCTGTAT
The DNA here is from genome assembly GCF_019279795.1 of Protopterus annectens. Classification (NCBI taxonomy): domain Eukaryota; kingdom Metazoa; phylum Chordata; order Ceratodontiformes; family Protopteridae; genus Protopterus; species Protopterus annectens. The sequence goes on along the minus strand of NC_056725.1, from coordinate 207,547,817 downwards.
AAGAAAAAATGTTATTAGTATGGAATATCAGAAAAGACTCCTACTGACTGTTAGGGTTACACTTGCCTGGCATGTCATTTACAGAGGACAGTGCTGGATTACACATCCTGTGTTGCACTGTGGGATATATGAGAACATGTAACAGATGTAAGTGTGAACCACAAATGATCTCTAACATATACAGTGGTATGCAGGACAATAAAAGGCATACCACTGGATCTTGGTAGACCTCCCTCAATGCCACCACCTAGATATTTGCCTGTCATGGCACAGGTGATGGTGCAATGCCAAAAAAAGTTGTGTATCATCAGGGGATCCCACACTTATGGGATTATATTCCCACCTGTAGCATCTGAATTTCTTTGCTGCAAGAAAAATTTTGTCAGTGCATCTGCAGTGACATTCTGTTGTTTTCCTTTTTTTTGACTACAGACAGCATTTACTATGGTGGAGATGTCCTACCACACCTGATCCCTCCACGTGCTGATGTAAGGCGTCAAGTATTATCTCTTTCTTCCTGGAGGAAAAATACTCTTTTTGGAATGTAGATGACTCATCTAGAACATACAAAAGTATGCATGTATTAATCATGTGAGTCACAGCTATGTAGTGCATATGTGTATGATTTTTAGTCAGCTATGGATGCACAGCATATGCATTTCTATGTCACTTCATAGCAACATACCGCTTGGATAGTTTTGATTTTGCAGTGCATATATCATATTGGGTTCTATTTCTCCTCAATGTTGTAAGACGTTATATAGTGAGCACCAAACATAAAAGGAAAATGGCAAACACATATAAAGTGATACATCAGTGCAGATGTAATACATCTACACACAAGCACCAGATGTGAGTTTCAAACCCATGCCCATGGCACCATACACACTATAAGCCTTTCAAAGTAACTAATACATCAGCATCACTGTAGTAGTGGCACATGTGTTTTATAAAACTTAAAAGTATATCTCATTTCTGACTGAAATTCATATAATACACAGTGATATGAGATGTTGAAGCCTGAATCCAGACATTACATGAATTATGGATAGCACACTATTTTGCACACACAGGAATGCTACATACCACACATATTTGTTCAAGATTCCCATTCATGTCTAAGTAATAAAATGGAACAAGTAATTAGCAGGGTGCAAATATTTGCAAAGCTGAATGCAGTTATAAGTAGTAAAACATTTATGCAGAAAACACAATAAATGTCATCCTATATAGCAGCTCAAATAGTGGCTTGTAAAGATTACTCTAATATTAGAGTATGAAAATGTAAAACTGGACAAAGTTATACAATGGACTAACATATATAGAAAAGCAGTACAAAACATATGTAACTCATTGCCAAATGTAGGAGTCATATACTGGAACTGACATCATAAAGGACAGTATGTGTTTTAGTTTACGAACAATGAGTTGGAATGCAGTATGCTACAGCAAATGTTGCTATACCTAGGATTTCTGTTGCAATCCATCAAAATTTGCATCTTCCCCTCTTAAAAATTTATTTAAGAAATGTCTATACATGAGCCAGCAGTGGTGATCACAAAAATCCATTAAAAGTATACAGAGAGAGGGAGAGACACAGAATATACATAGATAGTAGGACACTGAGTAAAAGAAATGCATGAAACCCAGTATAATTCAGTAATTGGGTGAAGCCTATAGGATCTGTACATATATAAGATGCTCTGCAAATCTGTGAGTTTTATGAATATGTAAGTTGGCAACTTCATCCATTATTAAAATGTACCAAGGTATCGGGAAATGAATAGCGTGCACACTTGACTTAAGTACCATTTGCTCCATACATAATTACTGAGGTTAATTTACATAAAATGTATCTGAATCACATCTGTGTGTGCCAATGGAAAGTGGTGGATCTTGGACATCTGCCTATAGCTCAGCGTGCTTGCTAACTATCAACCAATATCTGTTGAGCTGCACAGTACTTTTCTTATGTCAGCTAATAGGCTGATGGCACTCAGATTTCTCTAAATTAAAAAAAATGATATTGATAGCTTTGCACTTCATTTCACCTGTACCTGAGAACTGAGTGGCACCTGACTTAGCATTTTCAAGAAGAGTATTTACAGCTTAAGAATTTCTACCAGTAAATCTACTGAGAGATGTACCTCACACAGGAAGCTTGTATGCATGCAAAGCAGTGGACATTTACCATGACTGACTTGTTGGTCAAGATCACCAATGAAATGAAAAAATGTACTGGGATCTACAGGACAGGTGTCCAGGTCCACCATTGTTGCAATGACCTTCTTTAGAGATTGTCAGAGCAACTTCAGAATTGGATTGCCAGGGCTACAGAGCACTGCCAGATACTTATAGTAAGTGAGATATTCTACACCTTGCCATGTTGTCTCTATAGCTATGAAATAAAATGCTGAAGGATTATTTCATTGTTGTAATAGTTTTATCACTGTAGCATGTTGTTCAATCATGCTGTTAAAAAAAATACCATGAATATAACTGATTTTCAGTTTAGCAGTTGTTCTACATGTGACTGTCTATACGATTTATGGTTATATTTATGGTCTTACTGAAATAATAGTTATGTGTGCAGGTGCAGATCGGATTCATTTCTTCTTCAATGAATTCAATGTGGTGTATGTTAACACTGCAGTACCACTTACCATATACTTGTGTAATATACAGTCAGACTGCGAATCATGCAGCATTCTGCAGGTATCCATTGTGTGTCTAAATTAGTATACACTTCTAACTATTTCTAACAATATAAACACACACACACACGCTTGCACACATATCAAATTATAGGCATTTCTTTACACAACACTATATATGCACAAATAAATACATACTAACCAAGATATGTATGAAATTATTCATGATTTAAACAGGGGAACAGGGTGTGGGGGTCACAAATCATCAGCATTTGTATTGTACTTTGTAAACAATATACCACTGGCTGTATGTAATGCTATAACAAATATCAGTTTGTGCACACTAGACTAACTGATACATGTGCACGACAGAATTGAATAAGCAATGCTGCAAATCTAGGTTAACAAGAAAAGCATCTGCCCTTGAAACTCATGATTAGCAATACTGTGGGTTCAATATACAGTTCTGATGTCAATTTGCATTCACATTTCAGTTGAGATTATTATACTGAGTGTCATATACATTTTAATATATAGGTAGGCAGCAAATGATTTAGTATTTTGCCTGGATCCATATTTGCAATTTAATATACACCCCTGACTAGAATTTACAACACTCTCACACACACAAACATACACACCCCCAACACAGATAAAATTATAGACATTTCTTTATATTGCATTATATATGCACAAATAGAACCAACCGCGGTGGAGCAGCAGTAGCATTGTTGCCTCACAGCAAGAGGTTCTCCCGTTCGATTCTCAGCTGGAGTGTGGGGAGTGCCTTCTGTGCGGAGTCTGCATGTCCTCCTCGTGGTTGGGTGGGCATTTGAAAGACGTGTAACTGGGTGTGCCTTCATTGAAGGTCAAACATCGAGCTGGCACCTCGGTGTTCGTGAAAATCTACTGCCAATCATTAGCGGACCAGAGTTCTGCTGTGGCGACCCCTATCCGGGAAAAGCCGAAAGACAACAACAACATATATGCATAAATAAATACATATTTATCAAGACATGTATGTAATTAGACATATACAGTTTTAAATAAGGAGACAGGAGTAGAGGTCACAAATGTGTAGAATATCTCACTAATTTAGAAACTTGTACTTTTTTTGTTACTCTTGAATTGTGTTAGGGAGGAACTCTTCTTCACATGGATGCAGAGGCTATTCCAGAAAAGGGGTAGTCTCTGGGATACATATCTGTCTCTCCAGCAGGTATTATTTATATCACAGGAAAGGTTTAAGTCTTTAGAACAGGTAATTCTGGAGCCCTTTATTTTGATTTGTGCTATGCAGAAAATTCATCAGAGTGGGGTCTGAAATGCCTTGTATGCCAGGCATAGCTCCCCCTTCAAAAACTGTAGGAGACAGAATGCAGGGATAGGGCTTTAAGGCTATCAGTATAGGACATGTTATTTATTCACTATATTCCTTTTGAGAGGAACCTCTGTGGGCATTCCATTTGCTGGATATGCCTGGTTTAGTGCATAACAAAGGAGACATTATACCAAAAACACAACAGTGTGTGTCCATGCAGTCAGAATATCAAAACTAGTAACCCCAAAGGCTCACATAGTGTTGGGTGACACCAATGCCATAAGTAAGGATAAAAACAACTCATTTTAACACCACAGGGTGGTAAAAAAACAGTAAATCCAAATGAAAGTGTAAAAGTCCAAAAATGTAATCATGAACAGAGTTAAAATCCCACAGCATATAACTGTACATAAAATGGTTAAGAACTTTTATCCATTCATGTGGGACTTCTTCAGAACCATCATAGTCCATCCAATTAAACTTTTACATACCCAGCAAAATGACCATGCGTCTCACAATCAATTAAAAGTAAGGGCATCATTAAACATCTTAAAACAATGGCAAACCAATTACTATAACAATGAATAACACATCTAATGGAACAATGAAGAAAAGCAAATAAGTTAAAAAAATAACTCCAAGAACCAAGGCCAAAGTCACCAATGAATAACTTAGAAATAAAAGACCAAGGTGATTGGGCAAAGGATACCTCATTAATTTCCAACATTAAAAAGGAAATCTTACGTGAATGGGAAAAAAAATACAAACCCCGTTTAGCTACAGGTTTTTGCAACATCAACCTAGACATGGGTAAGATGGATGCAGATGATTTTGACAAGGACTTTAATAGGGGTTGGTTGTAGAATTTAACCATGCTGCAACCAAAGTAAATAGCATTATAAGTAAAAACTGGAGCATGCTGAGGTACAACCCTGATTTAGTGGGTATACAAGGTGCTGACCACACATTTGTCTCAAATAAGTTAGAAACTTGAAGAATTTATTTGAAAGGAAAATATCAGAAAAGAGAATGGGACACTTGGTACCAAAAAGTGTGATACTGCCAACAATGTAGATACATTTTAGAGAAGGACAGAGTCACTTTGGAAAATTCAGCCAGTACCTTTGAGGAAGGCTAATTGTGAAAGAATACCCCTAATTTATTTAGCAGTCTGTAAAAAATGTACTGGCTTTTACACTTGAAAAACAGAGAGAACTTTGCAAAAGCAAATTTTTCAGCACTGCTACAGTATCAGAACTAAAAATGTCAGTAATGCTCTTCATAAACATTTTTTTTGGCAAGGGCTTCCCATAATGAATTTCTATTTGATATTTTAGAAAAGGTTGAGCTTGATCCTGGGGGGGGGGGGGTGTCTGGGGTAATATTATAAAGTATAAAGAGTTACTTTGGCAATTTAGGCTTAACACCTTCACATTTCCAGGTCTAAATTACTACATTTCTTTAAAGCCAGCACTGAAATAAAGAGCTGCAAAATTGTGTTTTTAGTTCTTATTCAGTAATAATATTTGTATAGTTCAGAAGCCTTTTTAATGAAATTAACATACCATTAACATTTTATGATATTTATTTATTATAATATAATATTTTACATTGGCCTATATTGTAGTTTATATTTATAATCTCATTGCATTTAGAAGTTTATCGAGATGCAACAGTTTGTTGCAAATATTTTTACTAAATGGATTTGCCAGCTAATTTTAATTGTGATTGGCCATTTAAGTTGGAATTATGTAATGACTTCATAACTTAATTGTATATTATTTTGTTTCCTTGATTGGTCTAATGCTTGGTCTAGGGGATATAAAAGGGTTGCTTTGTAAACATGCTTTTATGCTGAAGAAATCCTAAAAGGAATAGGACGATAGTGCTAAATCCTTTTGAATAAACTTGTTTTTACTTTGATTCTGGTGCAGTTCCTGGTTTTATGTATATCTGTTGCCCAGTCACCTAAGTCTTTAATTTCTAAGTTAAAAAAAATAGTTATAAAAAATCCACTAAAAATATCACCTTTATAGACATAAACAACTTAGAAATAAGTAATAAGTATGCATATCCTTCTATAGTTTAGTAGCTCTAAGCTTAAGAACGGGGGTGATGGAAACCTGTTTGTTTAGCCCTGGTGGAGCAGATGCATTTAATCTTAGTTGCCAAATTAGTTCTCAGAACTCTAACTTGGTTTCCCAAGAGCCTCTCTGAGTGTTATTTGGGACAACCTCCAATATACCAAAAGGAAATTTAGAATAAGTGGGACACTTCTGTATGTGTTTAAAGTTTGCATTGATTTTAGAAATTGCATAGTTGTCATTATATATTCTTTTCCTTAACTGCCTCTCAGTTTTACCTCCATAGAAGTTGGAACATCCAGAACACAAGGCAATGTAAACAACTCCTTTATAAGCACAATTAACCTCTTCCAAGGTGATCTTATTAGATGGGAATGTCAATGTGATGTTTTCCCAACTGAGAATGTAAACACACTGGTTACAAGCACCACACCTCCTCGTATACCTGTGTAATTTGGTGGTACATGTGTTCAAATTATCCTCAAAAAGGCTGTTAAGATTCCTGCCTGTTTTATGTTCAAAGTTAGGATGCTGTCCCAAGGTTTTGTAAACCTTCTCATCTGCCCTTAAACTATTCCAGTTCTTAGTTATGATTTTTTTCACTTCCCTGGAGTATGGGCCATATGTTACCACCAAAGAGATGAAAAAGGAACTGTTATTGCCAAGTTGTTTGGTAGCAGTTGGAGTTGATACAATACTATGTTAACCCCTAACAATGGTTTGAATTTTGTACCTCATGATTTTAAAACTTCACCCTGTATGTTAATCAACTAACAGGATAACCCCTCTCCAAAAAACATGTGTTGTAATTTGTCTGCCTTGGCCTTAAAGTTAAAAAAGTCCTGGTAGGTTGGACAGGTGTGAGCCATGCATGGTAGAGGTGACATTTCATCGTCATCATCCCCAACCACACAGGCTCTTCCAGGAGTTGCACTGGGACATCCACACTCACGGTCAGATGCACTGCTCCTACCTGAATGTGACTGATGTCTGCTAGATGAGCTGTCATCACAAGTATGCCCAGGACCACAACCCTATGGCCTACCATGTCTGGGTGTGGACACATTAACCACTGATGGAGCAGTGAAAGTAGTGCCACTACAGGAGCATAATTGGGCATGGCCACATTGGCTAACATCAGATGATATTGCTTACCTACATCAAGGTGGATGCTGTCCCCTCCCAGCAAATGTTCCATCACAGACACCACCTCTTCCAATGTGTCTTTCATCTGAACTATTGAATCAGCAACACAGTGGAGGTAGTCCACTAAATATGTATTGTGTTTTGTGTGTGCAAAATACAAATACAATATTTCACAAACAATGCATCCATAATAATAAAAACGTTTTCAAAAAAAAAAAAAAATAATATATATATATATATATATATATGTGTGTGTGTGTGTGTTACCATTATAATAATACCTAAATACTGGATTTCATTAGCCCTTTGTTTTAATACTGGCATAATGGATATATTATCATTCAATCCAGGGGGGCATGTTGCATTTAGTTTAATTTGCCATTTATATTCTAGTTTTTCTACTCTGTTTGTCATCTCCCCCTCTTTCACTTGGGATCACTCGATCAAGTACAAAAAAACTAAACTTCTTATAATTAGGACATGTAGTACTATGAATAAACAGGGCATTGTGTATATATTTGTTTTTTGTCATTTTTTACTAGTTTTACCCTTATTGAGTATAGTTTTGTTTATTTGTGGTCACAACTGAAACAGTCTTTATTTTCTGCTTTACTATGTTGGTGAACTTTGACTTTGTGTCGTGGAAGCAGTTATCACTGAGTTAACAGCTTTCGTGCAGAGATTGATGGCAATCCTTACTCAGAAAGAGGCTAGAGTGGCAATGCGAGCCACGATAATGGACTCCCAAGTGGATTTATTCATTTTACATTCACCACCAGTGCTGGAGGAGGTGAATAACATCAGTGCTGAGACCAACACAGCTCGTCCGGAGAATAGATTTGTTTTTGCTTGATACACTCTTTCAAGGGGCAATACATGAAAGTGAATTTAATTACTTTAATGTGGAACACCCATTTACACCTGTTGTGTTTGGGATTCCCAAGATCCACAAAAATATTGAAACCCCTGCCATTTAGACCAATAATGGCAGCAAAGGGCTCAAAAACCAATGGCTTAATTTGTGGACATGGGAATACAACAGGTGATAGCTGGGATTGAGCACATACTAAAGGATTCTTGGCATTGTCTCGAGTGCCTGAGCGCTATAAGGGACCTGAATAATGATAATTTCTCTTTTCTTGCCATAGATGTAGTAAATCTTTTTTTCAGTTATTCCACATGATGAAGGCTTAAATTACTTTAGAGAGAGCCTTGTAAAAAGTAGAAAATTAAATGGTGGGAAACTAAACACCTTAGTTGCCTTAATGGAAATAGTATTAAAGAACAATTACTTGAGTTTTGAGGGGGAAATATTTCATCAGACATCAGGAGTAGCCATGGGGGCAAAATATGTCCCTGGCTTTGCCAATTTGGTAATTTTGTATTGGGAAGAAAGTTTTGTGTTCCAGTCTACTTTTAGGGATCATATAGTTTTATATAATTGTTTCTTGGACAAATACTAATATTATGAAGAGGTGATGAGAAAGAGGCCAAACAATTTGTAGATTATTTAAATACTACTACCTCTTTTTTCTCATTTACTATTAATTGGAATGGTGAGATGATAGACTTTCATGACATTCACCTCACAAAAATGCTGGAAGACTTACAAAGCAATATATTTAGGAAAGAAACATATAGTAATTCATTATTACACTATCAAAGTTGTCATCCCTTCCATCAGCACAAAAGCATTATTAAAGGCCAAATGGTAAGGTTGTCACATTTAATTAGTGAGAACATTACATACCAAGATGAAATATACACTCTAACTGATATGTTTTTGCACAGAGGATATCCATTGAAACTACTTTTGGAGGTGCGAAACGAAGTATACAGGAAGATAAATACTTCCTTTCCCCCGATTTTATGGGGAGGAAATCAATGTCCAGAGAAGAAAGTTGAACCTTACAAATCAGATGCTCTTATATTGAGATACAATCACCAAACATCCACAATTTTAGGAATTATTAGGAGAATATGGGACACAAGCTTTGATATTAACATGAAGCAGAGATTGGGACAGACACCAAGAGTAGTATTTTATAGGGGGAAAAATATTAAAAACATTTTAGAGAGGCCAACTTTTAAAGGTATACATTCAGTTATGTACAAGTGTGGGGCTTGCAGGTATTGCAAGTACATTCATGATGGCCCATATGTGACAGTAGTTGGATATAACAGGTCTATACCATGTCTGGGCAGATGTAGTTGCAATTCAGACATACTAGTGTATTTGGCTAGTTGCAGCACCTGCCCAGGTTTTTACGTGGGAAAAACTATAAGGAGACTTGAAGACAGGATAGCAAAACATCTTAGGGCAATTAAGAACAAAGATATGCACAATGCCTTGTTTATTCATAGTACTACATGTTCTAATTATAAGAAGTTTAATTTTTTTGTACTTGATTGAGTGATCCCAAGTGAAAGAGGGGAGACGACAAACTTAGAGTAGAAAAACTAGAATATAAATGGCAAATTAATCTAAATGCAACATGTCCCCCTGGATCTAATGATAATATATCCATTATGCCAGTATTAAAACAAAGGGCTAATGAACTCCAGCATTTAGGTATTATTATAATGGTAACACACACACACACACACACATATATATATATATATATATATATATATATTTTTTAAGTTTTTATTATTATGGATGCATTGTTTGTGAAATATTGTATTTGTATTTTTGCACACACAAAACATGCTACATATTTATATATATAGTGTGTTTTCTATAGTCATCATTGCAATCCCATAAGCACCAATATTTTGACTGTTGTACATGTCTACACATCCATTTAATTCAGGCATCACGACATCTTCTCTCAAACATCCAATGATGATGTCATCCACTATAAATTGTCCTGCAGCATTGTAAAAGTCAGACTTGTGCCATGGCATTTGCATTAAATACTGAGTTCTCTAGTTGGCGTACTTAGTTAGGTAGGGGTTCTGTTCTTACTGCAGTCAACTGATGTCTGTGTATGTGTTTGTTCAGTTGTTTGGCATTCAAGACACCATTTTACACCTGCAGGTGAGACAATTCCATTACCATCCACTTCTCACCAGACACTGCTAATGTCAGCAGCTATAAAGTGTTGTGCAACACTATAAAAATCAGACTTGTGCTGTTGAACTTGTGTTAAGTTTGCTGCTTTGTAAATACTTAGGTAGCAGTTCTAGTCTCACTGCAGTCAACTATGTGTGCAGCCAACAATCAATATGGTGACAATTTTAGAATGATATGTGAGTCTACAGCTATGTCATACCCTACTCTGAATATCTCATTGTAGCATGACCTGATGGTGCCATCCTGAATAACATGCACTCTGACAGTATTCAAGACAAACCTGTGCTGTGGCAGTAACATTAACTACTGTGTTTTCAAGCTACTTTACCTACACATATAGGAGATCTAATCTGACAGCAGACAACTTGTGTGTCTATACATACACCTATCACTTTTGAGACAATTTTGCATTGGGATGTGACTCCACTTCCATGCCCTACACTCCTCCCAATATGTTTTCCTCAGCATACAATGATGCTATCATACTCCATAAAGTGGAACATGACAGTGCTATATTCAGACATATGTGGTGTTTCCCCTGTGACATTACGTGGCATTCACCTTCTATACTTACACAGGTATAATGTTCAAATTAGGCCCAGTCTACTGCTCTATGTGTGCATTTGGTGGTACACTATGGTCATTGTATGACCTTTGGAATTACTCTTCATTTCACTACCACTTGGAGAACATTTCATGTAGCCCCATGCATCCACCATCTTCCTTTTTCCTCTGATCACATGACATCCTTCCTGCAGAGGAGTGAAAGATGCCCTTATGCCAAATATGCATACACACATCATGAGGGTCTGCAAGCCATCTCCAGATCACTGCATGTGTGATTGCTAGTTCTGTCATGGTGTGGTGCACATGCCAAATATGGACAGTGGCAGGATATAATGCAATCCAACAAATATACACATACACACAGTAGTCTTACTATCTTCTATAATATAGATATAGGGAATTTTTCTCATGGTATAATAATGGCTAGGATTTCATGTGATGTTGGCCATTAGCCTAATAATGTCCTATGCCATTATGAGCAGTTGACATGTCAATGTTGCTGTCATTGACATGTGCTATATTGAAGTGTGGATATACAGTATGGCTACAAGAGGGTCTTGCAGTCTGTGATGTAAGCTAATGTACTGATGGCCATTGCAGTACATGCTCCTTCTATAACAGCTGTAGTAATATGCCTCCTGAGAATTGTTGACATGGTATGATGCACTTTTATTTATATTGTTGGTGTATTAGGACATGTGTTGTTGTAGTGGAGCAGATCAACCTTCTTCTCAGTTCACATTCCACCATCACAGTGACACTTGCAGTATGGCACAGTTGTGCATGTGTCTACATAATATCATTAAATGTTCTGTAATGCACATCAATATTAATTCATATTGATTACATGGTCATATAAGAATTGTCTCATACATATGTTGTTATGCTGTGGTATACACAACAAATGTATCACATGTTTTGATGCAATTACAGCCTTGTGGAATTCATTGTATATGCAGTTGTGTTGCTATAACCAAGGATTATTGAGGTGGTCAGCAGTACCATTGTGTGACTATTAGCATTTGCATCAGGAAACAATTGATCTGTAATGTGTCCTGATATGACATCAGGCTACCCAAACATAGCTTGCTCATATGTATGTGCATATGTTATGCAAGTGATTTAAGTATGTGAGATTGGTACAGTTGTACAACTGTGTGCATAGTAACAGTGTATGGAACGTGATGAATGACCAAGGTTATGTTTGGAGGTCCTTTCAGAAATCATTTATTCTAATTCTTCTTCTTTTGGCTTTTCCTGGTTAGGGGTCGGCACAGTGAATCACCTGTCTGCTTATGATTGGCTGTGGATTTTATGGTGTCGAGTTGCCAGCCCGGCACCCAACCTTCCACAGAAGGCACACACGCATGCACTCACACCTAGGGCCAATTTAGAGTTCAAAGTCCACCTACAGCATGTCTTTGGGATGTGGGAGGAAACCGGAGCTCCCAGAGGAAACCCACGCAACCACAGGGAGGACATGCAGACTCCACACAGAAGGCACCCCAGCTGAGGATCGAACCAGAGAACCTCTTGCTGTGAGGCGGAAATGCTAATCGCTGCACCAGTGCGGCCCCCCAGAAATCATTTATTCCAATACTTGAGAAATGTTAAGGGGAATACACAACTAGGCATAGCTCTGTATGTGGATGCCGCCAGACATACCCAACCAGAGGAAGTAGACAATCTACTAGCTTATAGTTTGTGTCACGCATCACCCCCTATCACCACTGGGCATCAGCCAAAGTATACATGCAAGCATTACTCAGTTTTTACTCTAAGGAGTGCAGCTAATCTGTGCATTCTGCATGGCTAATAACAAAGACTCAATGGGCCCTGACAACATCACACGATGCCTATTGCATGATTCAATACATGACCTAACAGACACAGTTAGATCCATACTTCAACACAGTCTCCAGATAGCCTGTGTTCCTGTAGAAGTGTGTACATCAACATGCATCCTTCTCACTAGGGGTGACCATCACCTGATACATGGAGTTATAAACACATCTTGAGTCTCCTCATCTGTGAGGTAGATCAACAAATCATCATGGACCTTCTGTAAAAGTACCAAACTCATGTTTAGTTTATTAAGGCTACATAATGTCTGTTTTATCTGTTCACTGTCTTCAAGACAGTTACCAATGGCATGCATGAGGACAACACTATCATCTTACATAACTTGATCTGGCCAAGGCATTTGACACAAATCCACAGTCAGGTATGACAGAGAAACTATTTCAAGTGGCCGTAAATACCTACGTCACCAAGTGGATAGATGGCAGGATCATATACATGACAGATAAATATTTTGCAATGTGTAAAGTCACCCCTATCTAGAGTTCAGTGATCAGGTCTGTACTTCAGGGCTCTGTGCTGGGCCATTTACTGTTCATTATTTAAGTCTCAGATGTCAAGACTGACTTACACATTCCTTTTAACAACCAGCTCTGTGGATGTCTGTAAATTGTGGACAATCATTGAATCTAAGTGTGGTATTCATATAATGCAGACAGTATCAACACACACAAAGGATTGCTGCCACAGTCATGGGGACATGACAGAGGAAGAAAAATCATGGGGGTGGATTAGTTCCATAATGAAAACAAATACACAAGATAAATACAATATAGACAGCACACCCCTATCAGCAGACCACGCGGTATGTGACTTGTATACGCAGGTATATGCTATGTGGAATGTCTTCCAGAATGTGCCCACAGTGGTGAGCACTCCCTTGTATGTAGCATAACTCCTGAATATGTATGGGATATCCACATCAAAGCACATAATAGTTCCATAGTTCTCAGCCATCACCACAACAATAACTGAGTACAATGCACCCTTTCTCATGTACCTGCCAACATATCTTCCAGGAATGTGTTACTCAAGTTTACCACATTTGCCACAGTGACCTCCCACACATCGTACCGAAGTATTCTTTTTTTTTTTTTTCAAACGTCTTTATTAAATTTACACACATAACAAAGGCAATCTTAAATTTATATAAATGAAAAACATTCAACATTATATCATTTTAGTTGCAAACAGTTTACATCACAGACACCACTGAAACAACTGTAGTTGTAAATATTATACATCACTTGTAAACCATCCATCATTGTCATTTAAGCATTATATAGCTCATTCAAATCCTGCCTCATATATATATATATATATATATATATATATATATATATATATATATATATATATATATATATATATATATGGCAAGCACACGTGCCATTTAGTCAGGTTTGCTCCTAATTTCAAATACAGGAGTAACAGTGTCCCTCCTAACACCTCCTGCAGATGTTACATTTGGAGGAAGGTGTGATTGATTCCCCACAGAGATTACTGACTAATCATAATAGTTGTATAAGTGTATTCTTGCAGAGCCATCTATGATCATTCACAAACACAGATGTTATGTCAAAGACATGGGATTACTGGTAGTATTGTGCTGATATTGTCCATGATTGTGCACACTTCTGTCTACTGTTGTCCATAAGCCTGTTACTATGTGTCACACTTGGCTGAGGCCTATGTTGACATTACATTTATATTCAGGCAACTCATTTTGTACAGCTTCACAGTATGCACCAACACCTATTGTATATACCATCCCTGATATATGTCCTGTCCATTGTTCATGTCAGGATGCTTATATCACAAAGAATGCTCTCCACTGATATGTCACCTTGCGTGGCAGTCACATAACATACAATAACTGTGCAGTACATACTGTATCATGTCAAAATGTGATTAGTGTTCATGCTACAACTGTCTTCATTGACATGCCTCATCTATTGTACATTACCATGTTTCACCCATCTTCTTACCTTGTGTTCATTCTTCCAGTTCATCTGTATGTCCTTTTCAATACACACACTTTCTCTGACTATTCATTTATAATGCAGTCTATGTACCCTTGCTGATCATTTACACAACTATTATTCAGTATGCCTAAAACAGGTTTCCATACTACTCTGCAGTGTATGCACTTTAATGTAATGAGTTGGAACTATATTCATTGCTTTATTCAAAATCCTGGTAATCATTGTGGTTTTCCAAACAATCCCGCAGACCTAGTTTGCCCATAAGTAAACAGGTGCACATGTCTGCAGGTGTTCATGTTGCTTTACAGGGTTTCCTGGCTAGTAACAGTGTTGCTGGCCAGGAAACCATGCTTGATTGCATTTAAATGACATGTGTGGCATGCATATGTAATTAGAACTGCTGCTCACCTCACAGATACGTAAAACCATGTAGTCTTCATGCTAAGCCTAAACAGAGTTTATTGAATTCCCAGGCATTATCTTTTTCAAAGCATACACAGCAGAGACAGTGTGAGCATATACCCATATGCAAATGAATATGTATATTCTCCCATCATGCTACATCAGTAATGCTATATATTCACATGTTTTCTTTTGTAAATCATGTCAGCTATAGACAAGTGTAAAATATATCCTTATTGCAAGTCAATACATGTTTTAAAATGTTTGTAATGATGACCGTGTGCACAATTCCATTTTAGTAACATATTCTAAATGATGATCACCTGTCATTTAGTGGCACATAGAAAATTCCAATACTGTATATATTGGATATTTGTTGTAATATATATATTGTATGTATGGGTTTACTTAATGCTTGTCATTATATGTAGTTTAGTAGCCTTACAGTGTTGTTGCTAGTGTTTAGGTGCCCCTGACATCAGCTGTGTAGCACAACTGTATAATAGTGATAGGTGGGCTATATACTCCACCATTGTTTATTCCCATGTATTTATTTGCCAAATGTTACAAATAATACAGCTTGTGTTTTGTGTTCGTGCATGCCGAAAGCTTTGCTCTATTCTCTGTGCAACCTTCTTGGGTTCTTAGTGCACATTGAAGGATGGTGTACCAAAACAGCAGTATATTCAGGTATGAGGTTTACATGTGCTGGCATACATATACTCTGCATTTTTTGTGTAACTGTGTGGGTACTTTTTCTTGACAGTATGTTTGCCAATGAGATATGTTATGTCACGCTATGCAACCATATATATATATTAACATTTTATGCAACTATTTTGGTGCCATAATTGTGTTTTTTGTGCATTTAGACTTGTTAATAATGATGTTATACCAAAGATTTTTTTGCTGTGGCAATATCTGGTATGCCAGCATGAAATATTGCACCCAGAATGCATCAGTACATACATTTCTAGATACAATGTTGTTTTACCATGCAGAAAGCATCTCTTGAAATGTCTTATTTCCTATAGAGTCAAGTATCTGGTTGCTTCTTGATGATACACATTGCATAGACATTACCACATGCAGACGTAGCAGTGGCACCACAGTTGTAAGAAAATGAATGTTTGAAGTGAATGCAATTAGTGCTTGTCACAGCTTAGACTTAGCTGGTGTGTGAACAGCATCGACCATTATCTGCCATTACTTCATTTTCTGTGTGTCGTATGACACCAATTATCTGTCATGTTTTGTATTTGCAAAACAGGAAAGACATGCTTTCATTTTTTACAAAGTAAATAGCACCTGTCACATAATCACTGTAACATTAAGTGACAAATGTATATTTTATGCATGCCTCTGCAGGTTAGCAAGACACTTCCAACTGTACAAATGTTGCCACACAAGGTGTACATATTTCTATGTGTTATTCCCACAGAATGTAAAACAGCACACATCTTATGCAGTTTCATGTTTCCCATGAACACAGCATTGATGGTCCTCTTCATCACAGTTTTAATGTTTCTAACATTTCACTTTGCTATGACTCATTGCTCTACACAGGTTTGTATGCTATTCACAAGTTTTTATATCTTTAGGAGTGCAAGACTTGTAGCTGACTTTCAGTGTTGCACATTGTTATATATGTCATGACACATCAGGGTACTGCTGCGATAGTTTAAGGTCATTCCTGAGTTTACGTGACTGCATGATATATGCACAATACTGAGTACTGTTGACGTTTCCTGCATATGTATCATCCTAACAAATGCTCTCATTGTGTATCCAGTCCTTGAGTTATGTTAATCTTATGTAAATTTCATTACTAGACATAAACTCATGAATGTAGTAAATGCTATACTCAGCCTGCGTCCATGAATTCTGACAGGGTTTATGTATCTATGTGGATACAGCACCTCAGGCAACACTGATTTTTGAGCTGTTGTTTCCTGTATACAGATATTGAGAAACCTCCTTTGAGTACTGGATATATACATAATACCTTTATTGAATGCATATTTAGTCTTCAGTCATGCATTGTGTTTTCATATGCCCTTCTCTGTGTTAATGTATGTAAGGACTAGAATAACATTTTAGAAGGCTGCAATTCATAGTGCATTACGTATGTCATGGTAGTCTCTTGGTATCCATACATCATATTCTTTAAGACATATACAATTGCAAAACACATCAGTTGAGTGTGGTTATTTCTGACTGTCACTATTACCAGGATTTGATGGCCCTGCTCATTGTTCTGATGAAACATGTTCTCATCTTTACAAGGGCCAGCCTTTAGTCAACTGATGCCCTAGGCAAAAGGCTCAACAGCACCCCCCATACTATCTGGTGCCCCCATCCTGGTCTACCTACACCATCCAGATGACTTTTTTCTTCCTTTTTCTCGCAGTCTGTCTTACTCTTAATTTTTTCCTGCATTCATTCAATATATTTTAAAGAAGCCATTTCTTTCCTATAAAAATTAAACAAATAAATACTGAAAAAGCTCCCCCGCTAGATGCCTAGTTAGCCTATGTTTAAGGCAGGCTATGACTTACACATTTTTGCATGAACTATATGCTATTTGTGATGGGCATGCATGACTGACAATGTCAGGGTAAAGTTGCATTGCTCAATTGTACTGTATAATGATGTGACAATGTCATGAGAAGTAACATAGATTTTTGTAATGCTTGTATTAATTGCATGTTACAGAGATATGAAGATGTGATAGCCATCTATTGATAGATGACATCAGAGTGGATGTGCTCGATTGTTAGGGAGGAATACTAGTCTGAGAAGGAAGGAGAATACCAGGAAGATGAGATGCCAGTACCATCATGTGCTGTTCTGATGGCATGGCATAGTGACAATGATTTCAAGCATGTACAGCTGATGACATAAGGGCCCAGTTTTGTGAAGTTGTCGCATATGTTTTCTACATCCAGATGCAAACCATGATGGGCAACTTCTTCTGTAACATGGCATGGGTCATGTATGATTCCTTCCAGTACATCACAATAAAGCTTAGCAATAAGTTCTAAGCCAACCAAAGAGGTACCTCTGGTGTGAGAGTAAGTATAGTCTTTGTGCTCCTTTCATGTAATTGCACCCACATGTGTTTGCCATAGTTTGTGGTCATTATTGTCATGGTACATATTTGTACACATTATTTCATATGGCAGTAATATTATCCCTGTCATTCTCTTATAGTGTGCTATAGGCTGCTCCCCATAATAGCCTTTGACTTGCCATCATTCGCTGTACATGCTAGATGCCTATTACTGCCTGTGATATGTCAAAGCCTTGTACTGTGCAAGACATTTCAGTGCTACTCATATGTACCAATAACAGTTGTCTAGTGAAACATACATTGGCCTTTTCAGCCAGAAAATGTGAATTACCTTTTACAATTACATAAGCTGAATTAATTTCCACTGGGAGTGTGTGATACTCTAATGGTGATTTCCACTGATACCGTCAGGTATACGGTTATACCACAATTTTATGTATCACCTTATTATGTGCACTTGTATACCCTATGGCCATAGGTGACCATATCCAACTACTGTTTCCCTTGACACCAGCCTGCTTTCACATTCCTGTCATATTTACAGAGTGTGTGCAGCTATGCAGTTGCAATGATGTTACATTATGGCATGTGTGTATCATTTTTCACAGTGTTCTGAATGCTCCATGCACACATTCCCTTTCATGTAGTACTGTGATAACTACATATGTACCCGAGTTAATGAGTGTGCTTCACTTGGGAATTTTGCTTCCTTTTCCTGCACTGAGTCTCTTTGGGGATTCTTATGCACATCATGGGGTGATGGCACTACTGTCACTGACTATTTTCAACAGACACACATGCACCCTATATATGTAACTGTCATGCACCACTCTTTGTCTCCTATGTTTAGCATTGCTTGTGTGTGGCGTACTTCCCTGTGACTTACATTGTCTACATTTGCAGGCGTTCACTCACATTAATGTATACCATGTGACATGTGCATATCAGATTCTCGTGACTGTCTGTGTTTGTGACTCCATTGACCATGCTGGATTGTAGTACTACAAAATGTCTTCACTGACACATACATTCTGTTGTATATGTAATATAATGATGACACACATCCAGATATTTGTGTACATTATGCATAAGTTACACTGCAAATATTTGCTGAGTACAACTTGCATCTGTTTACATTTGTCATCACACTGCAATGTCACTTTGCTGCATGATGCATTCACATGCATCACACATTTGTAGCATATCCTCCTTAGACCATGTTCTACTATGTGAGTTGAACATGTGTGCTTGTCCACACTGAGATGTGACATTCTTTTCTGAACATGCATTCCTAGATTTCCCTTCTCACGCATGTGCAGGATATTTTGTCTTATTTTTCTTTTAATTTTAGTATCTGTTTCTCTGAGTTTGGTAGTAAATTTTCTTAGTTTTGGATGTACCTATATTCCAGGCATGATTTGTATTGTTGTACATTACTGTGTTATGTATTCTTTGCACATTCATGTGCCTTACCCATTATTAAATATCCATTTCACATACATTTACCATTACTGCAGCATAGGTGCCAATGCTAAGATGACTGTCCCTAGTACTTTGACCATGTCCTATGTTAGTGCACACACGGTTGTGAAATACTTTGCTGCAGACATCACAGTACTCCTTATTCCCTGTATGCATCTTTCACAATGGCAACTGTGCATTATAAAAGAGGTTGGTACATGACCAGTAAAAGTTCCACATAGACGTCGTGTTGCATGTATTAAACATGTATGTATAGCACATGTTTGTTCTGGTGTGACATGTGACTGCACATCTTGGAGTAATATGTGAGTAGCCTGCAGCAATACAGTTATGTAGGGGCAGTTTACATGTCCATATGTAGATGACACTTGTTTGCATACCATAGCCATTACTGTGACCCAGGTGTAAATTTTCCATGAGTATTTCCTATAAGGGGTCACATGAGCTCATTTGGCTCAATGTACATAATCCTGATCTTGTAGTGTTATTCATGAGTCATCACATTAGTGATATTGAGCAACAGTCCTGTGGCTTATGTGTGCCCACATCTCCATGCACAAAATGCACAGAGACATACCACTGTGCATGCCGCAGTAGGATGTGAGCATGTCAGAAATGAGTATGTTGTACATGCTGCATACATGACAATTATTCATAAATGACAAACTTGCCCTCTTTCATTTCATGTTTTTAACATTTACTGTGTCTAGGCTGTTTAGACACTTCTATGTTGCAGGAATGTTTTCCTGTAACAGGATAGCACAGATTTTTCTGTCAAATCTAGGAATGCTCTGTGGCTTAGCACACAGATGTTTGCCTTCCAGTAATTCTGTCTTTATCCAGACTTTTGCTGCTGTAATTCTACATTTGTGTGGATCTCTGCTTCCTGCAAACAGATATGCCATTTATGGACAGGTCCAGAGCTGTGAACTGAAAATATGGTTACACATGTATGAGGGTCTGTGCTGTGTTTTCATTTTTGTAGAGGTATTGCTCCTTGTCACATGTGTGTTGAGATTCCTGATCCAGTTGTAAGGTAGTAACTGGAAAACACCACACTAACATTGTCTTGTGCATTGGTGCATTAGTTTATGTAATTTTGTATGGTTGACCATACTTAGGTTGCATCTCTGCCATGTTTTGTTAGCTTATTGTGACCCTGCTATGCTGTCTGTAAGTTTGCTGTCTATGTATAACATTGTGCCCCTTTTGTATGATACCACTCTACATCTGTTATGTGGTGTCCATTCTGTTATGTGTTTTTTACTCACCCATTTATCCTCTTCCATTTTCCAACAACTCACTAAACCTTTTTTTCTTAAAAAAGGGGGAAACTATTCCTATCAAAAATATTCATGCCCCTCTGACCTTCCTTTCCCTTCCTCCATCATACGTGTTTCTTTGTACCTTATGCAAACTTCTACTGTCCTATCTCCCTTGCTCCTAGGGGTGTGTACATTACACATGTTCACTCCCATTCACATCCCACCCCAACTCCATTTTTTTAAATAAATAATTGCTATGATACTGGTCACTGAAATTTTTTTAAGTCCTCAGTTACCTGGCCAGATATACAAAATTGCAGAAGTATGAACTAAATGCTTTCTTATTTGCATGCCATTGATGTGTACCTGTGTTGCCTGTCCTATAAGACTTTGGCACAATGTGTATTAGATAAGTATAGTTGCACTGAACTTAATTTCTGCTGATATTTGGCTACTTGGTGGTACATTGGTCACTGCATTTTAAAGTATTACTTTGCTTAGCAGAGTTCTTATATTGTACTTGGTGCATTCCACAAGGCTGTATAGATCTTTTGGAATTTGTCTTTTTATGCAATTATTTGGATGTTTTTCTTTTTGTTTATTCTCTGAAAATCAGTCTTACCTAGTGAACAACCCAGTTGCCTAAAGTAAAGTAAAAATAAGCAAAAACACAGTGATTGCCTAATTACAGTCTCCTCAGGATATAATAAAATCAATGTAGGCACAGCGTAGAGTCTACACAGAATGTATCCATGTAGACAGCCACTGTTCCCCCTCGGCAGTGCATCGTGCATATTAATGATGGCGTGCTGCCGAGGGAGAAGTGAGGAATACGGATATTGAATCAGTGTAGGGAGAGGTACTGCAGCTAATGGTGGCTGCAGATGAGTCTGAGGCTCCCTGCAGTGGTCCCCACTACTGTAGTAATGTTAATGTTATGAAGTGTGTCAAATGTGTAATATGTCATTTCAATGATGTGTTGTTTCCTCTGCTTTTGTTTTAATATATATATTTTTTAGTGCATGTTTGCATGGTACGGTGTGGAGTGCAGCAATGCCAAGCTGTGCTCAGGTATAGAAAGCTGACACCTGCCAGCCATCTAAAAATAGGAACCAGATGTCATCAGTAATCATAATTACATCTAATTGTATTTTTCAATTTTATTTTAATTGATGTTTGCGCGGCTTGACATTTTGTGCAGCAAAGCCGAGCAGAGCTCATATATACATAGCTGACACCTGCCACACATCTAAAAATAGAAACCAGATTTAATTAATTATTTATTTAAAATTTTGTTTAAGCATGTTTACACATGTTTGTGTGGCACAGCATGGTACCCATCAAAGCTAACAGGTAGCTCAGCAGTATATATGAAGGTATACTAGTTTTCATAATCGTCAAGTAGATAAATGAGTAGAGTTACAGCTATATGTGTAGTACATCCTGGGATTGAATCCACAGCAGGCAAAACATGTTTGTAATGCGATGCATTATTTTTCTATAATTTAATAACAAACTTGTAAAATATGGCACTGCTGCACTCTGCTGAGTTCTGCCCAAACATACTAAGCACCGCATAAACCTGATAACAGCTGGTAATGTTTACACAGTGCTAAGCCTTGCTAAAACCATGGTTGTGCAACTTTTAAGCTGCTCAGATCTACTTAGCTGTTTTTTGTGATGCTAAGTGGTGCAGCGCTTTTTTGAATGTTGCTGAAGGATGTGTAAGGGTGAGAAAACAGCCTACTGTATATTAAGTGCAGTAGGCAGGAATTCTGCAGATTCCATTGGAGTTCAATCAACCACCAGTATGGCTGGTGGTGTTGGTGAAGGTGTGCACTTTCAGGCACAGTGGTGGGGCATTCAGGAGTCCATGGTCATGGTTGGGCTCCTTGTAAAAAAACATGATGATAGGCTGCTGTGGGGTGGTTTCCATGGCTCAGAATGTAAGGCAGAGGCCTAGGACTAGTTAGCCAGACAACCCACCAGTGTTACTGGTATCCCCTGCACAGGTGAACAGTGTCATCACCACCATGATGACCTGAAAAGGCAAAATAGGGGAACCTTGGACACATGCATCCAAGAAGCAAGGACAGGGAATGCCCCACAAGTATGTAAGTATGTTTTCTACTGTCTTAACAAAATGCAAGCTGAATGTCTGCAAAACTGGTATGCATAATGGCATGCTTCTCTCCCAACAGCTGCAGCTGAGAGGGCTCACAATGTTGAGTCCCATGCCAGGCACCTGCCCAGGTTGCACCGTGAGTTTAGTGAGTACAGATGTATTATGCTAACTTTAATGCAATAAACAAGAAAAAGCAAAGCATTAACTGCAATAACGTATATACAATAAAATCTGTAGTGCAATAAATGTGGAATTAGAGCTGTAGTGCAATAAATGAATAATAACTGTAGTTCAATAAAAACAAGAAACACATTACCAAAAACAGCAAGGAAAATGGTGTACTTCAGGATTGTGTTGTCATAACTATTGCAGTAGAGCTGTATGTTTTGAGTCTGTAAGGTAAGGTTTCTGCAGTCAAGTATAACACTGTAATAGCTGAAGAATAAATATCTAATGGATGCAAACTGTATTGCTTAACTCATAGTACTGTCCAAGGCTGTCTCTAGGCCAATATCAGTCACATAATGCTCTGTCTTCCAAAGACTTCAGTTAGCAAAGGTATATGGTGAGGTAGCCCACTCCATGGCCAGATATTGTGTGTGGACTTCACTGATATTTCAAACCAATAACAATAATATGTGTTCACCAACATTGTCAAAAGTGAAATAAAGCTGTAGTAATATATGCAATATGGTTGTATTCCATGCATATGTGTTCTACTGTCACTACAGTCTAGTATAACACTGTAACAGTACTAGAATGCTAGACGCATGTCCTGTATGTTGTATTGTTCAATTCATTGTATGTTTCCACGTGATCTCCAGGCAAGTATCAGTCACCCTTTAGTCAGCAGTGACTCAGTAGCTCAGTCTGTTAAATTCCATATACGCAGTACCTTTTGCCACACACAGTTCTGGTTCAAATATAGTGCTGTGTAGCACTACATTTTCAGTATCAGTCATGTATCTCCCCAGGAACACATATGTGTTATGGGTGCAATAGCCCATATTATGTGCAGATATTGTGTTTAGATCTCACAGAATATTACAATCAATAGCAAGAATGTGGTCATCGGCATTGTTGATTCCCAAATTAATCTTTGTAATCCCAGTATGGCTGTACCTCTTGCATGTCTATACTATGCTGCTGCAGTCAATTATTAAATTATTTCAAGGTGACCCCTGCAGTCACAACTATTGGGTTCTACTTCCATGCCTGCCAATTAAGCCATGATGGCTCTCTAGTTTAATTACTGTACACAAACATGCCTCGCACTTGTCATGATTTCTTGTAATGTAATTAAAACTGACTAATCCAGCTGTCACGTTTACCAGATAAATTATTACCTGGAATGCAAAGTATTACCCAATTCATTTACAGAACACCCTGGTAGTTACTGTATGTCATTCTACATTATGTGAAACCATTCTGTGTAGTTCTGTACCTGCATTTCTCAGTGCTTGGCCCTTATTGTCCCATGCTATCACCTTGAGAGATCTATATGTTGTACAACAGCTATAGGAATCACAACTGACAATACGCACCTGTAGAAGCATGTGTTGCCATTGTTGTCAGGGATATCATCTGCAATGTCACTAACGGGAATGTTTTCTTTCTCTCTTTCCCCACCCCTTATCTTAATTTGATTTAATATTAACACAATTTGTTAAAATAACTATATTTTGGAAAATGTGCTTGATTAATTTTGTGTGTTATTATGATTCAATATTAACATACTTTGTTAAACTAACTGTTTTGTTGGCCTTATGGTTCACTCCATACTGACATGCTGTTTCCATACTGACTGTTATGTTAATTAATGTTGTGATGCACATAATATACATTAATATGTATGTGGATTAATAAATATGATATTCCATTCTGTTATACTAACAATGGTTTGGTTATTACTAACCATAGCTTATTGCTATACATCATTTACCACAGCAAGTCAAGGTAGGCTGGTTCCGGCTGATCCCTCTACCTTGCCTCAACTTGTCATGGCACCGGGTCCCAGCAGGTCTGGGACCCAGACCAGTAGTGGTCCCTCTGCTGCCCCTGCAATACCTCCTGTGTTGGGTAGTACCACTCCAGGGGACGGGGCCCAGTCACCCTCTGGGAACAGTGGCAGAGGGAGAGTTATCACCTGGGATGAGCTACCAGTCCTAGTGCACAGGATAGTCCACCATGGCTATGACCGGCACCTGTGCGGCACCTGCGCTGGACTGAGGACATGCTGGTTGAGCTGGTGAGACAGCCTCACCCTGGTGTCCAGCCTCCAGCACAGTCACCTTTGGGGCAGTGAAGGAGCAGTGCTAACAGTCCCATGGGTGGGGGCGTGAGTCATGCTGCTGCCATCTAGAGGCACATGGGACTCGGATTCCACAACACCATCCCTATCCAAAGTGTTCATCCCCTCATGTGTCACACACTGCCCCTATCTGCTGTCTTATTTGTTTGCAAATGCATCTTCACCTACACAACTTACCTCCTCCACATGTACCTATGACCCTTCTCCAACATTCCACTCTCACCTTAAATAAAAAAAAAAAAAAAAAATGGGCACCTGTCCCAAAAAAAAAAAAAAAAAATATATATATATATATATATATATATATATATATATATATTGTCCCATACATAGCTCTCCATTTTGCACACGTAATTTGGTCCAATTGTCTTGAAAACAGACTTATGTTGTCATCACCCCTCTATCTGGAGGTGATAGTCCAAATTCAGATGCAAATTATTTAAGTGCACATTTGTTGCAGTTGAAGAAATGGATAGCTATGGTTCTTTCCTACACCTTTCCTACACATCCCTACCTGCCTTTCACTATGTTTTTCCCCATCTTGACCCCATTTCACCACTTTCCTATCTCCCAGTTGTTCCTTTCTTTATATTTTTAGCGCGGCACTGTCATACAGCTTCACTTAGCTTAGCTAAATAGAGCAATAATAACTGTATGTGTTTAGCACACTGTATGGCAGTATTACAAAAATAAACACCTCTGCCATATTTTGAACCCAAGCACATCACACCTAGAACACACTGCATTAACCCACCATGCCATGCAACTCTTTATTAAGACAGGTGGTTTAAACAAAACATAGTTAATTGCCAGTTATACTCATTAGGCTTGTTTCAGTGGAGCTGCACACTGTGCCGTACAAACTGGAATTTAAATGTAATGGAATAAATGGGAGTGTGCCTTGGACTCTGGTACAATAGTACACTAGTTGACAGCCAAAGACATGATTATGTTATATATGTAAGTGAGGCCTGTGATACCAGGTAAATGTGCCCTTTTATCAGCAACATGTAGAAAGACACCTGCTAAGGCATCCATGGCAAAGTACATGTACAACTGGGACCCTGGTGCAGAACTACAGCCACATGAAGCCATGAACATATTGGTGGATGTGGAAATGTTTATCACAGCCTGTATGCATGCACATATTTCTTGAAATACACCTGCTCTAGTAGTGACTCAGTAGCTCAGTCCATTAAATGCTTTGCATACAGTACATTTTGCCACTCACAGTCCTGGGTTCAAAGCCAGTGTTGTGTTGCATTTCAAGTACATTATTGTGAAGATAGCAATTAATGAATTACTCATGCACTCTTTATCCACACAAAGCATTGCAAGTGTAATAACTGTTTTTCAGTGCTGGAAGTCACAGGCCTGCAGGTAGAGACACACTTCACATATCCATATAACAATGTATAGCACTCTGTAACTGATACAGTTGCCTAACATATGTTCCATAAACACATGCCATACTTGGGGTATAAAGGGTACCCCATGCTGGCTGTGTCTCTACAACAAGGCTGACACAGCTCACACAGGTACACCTACAGCTTGTCATCCTCCAAAGTGTTCACACCCTCTGCCTATGTCTATTACCTACAGCAGCAGCTGCAACCAGGGGTACACACAGCTCTATGTAAAGGTTTCTGCTACAGACAGACCTACCCTCTGCAATGATGTAGTCTCCTCACACCAGTGTCTGTCAGTGAGATGGACAGTGACTGTCCATCTCAACAGCTAAGAAAGGAGCCCTGGTCTACATGAAGCATATTGTATAATGGCTGCATGTCATTGGCTAATGCTAGTGCATTTCAGCTGTTTAGGCTGCAATTAGCATATCAGAGCCACAGACTGGTTTACAGGCAATTACCTGTTAATGAGCAGCATGTTAAAACTGCAAGCAGCTGGCTATGGGGAAACAGTCTGTATGAGACTTTCTTACACAGAGCACACATATGTGAAACTTTATCAAACACACATTTCAACAGAGGAATACTGCACTCTAGCAGGTATGTAACTGTTTTTTGTATATAACAGTATGCAGATGGGAGGATAGAAGTATGGGGATTAGGGATTACAGTAGTAAGTCGGTCTGACTTACACCTACAGGGGATGTACAATACATCAGGGTTGCATTGTCTTTTGTCAGTGTGGCACACTGGTGCTGTAGGACTGTCCCTATATAGTGGATGTAATAACACACTATTTGTCTGACACTGTTCTTATGACATATTATTGGGTGGCTGGGCCTTAGGGGACACACCACAGTGGACTGGAGTGTTGGATGTATGATCATACAGCAGAAGCTGTCATGGCACACACGGAAAACCCCTGGGTAATTATACTATCTCAGCTGTATCCACACACGTAGTATGTTGTCACACTGTGGGATATAACATGTGTGAGCAAGCAGTGGATATTGATGGCCATTTTGTACTTGTTGTATCTGTACATAGTGGATGTCCATGTATATGATCCTGTAATATGTTTCCCTTTTGTTGTCTTTCAGGACCAATGTATTGTAGAAGACACGCCCCATTCTCAGATGTGAGAATGAACTGATACTTGAAGGACTAAGGCAGCATCACCACATACTTCTATCCAGGGGGAGATATGACAGAGAACAGAGTGCTGCATTGTGAGCAGACCTTGTCTGGGAGGTGAATGCCCATGGACACCAGGACAGGAACAGGACATATGAGCAGGCTCGACACCATGCTACCAACATGGTGAATGCTGCACGACAAAAAGGAGCTGATGTAGCCAGGGATCATGCCATCAGCAGTGGAGGACCTGCAGTGGAACAACCACTTACTGTCACTGAGGAATTCATGGTGAACCTAGGGACACACGGCAGTGCCCAAGCATCCATCACACCATACATCGTGAAGGTGGGTGCCACAGTCTCCACAGCAGAGGAGCATGCAGGTAAGCTTACTGTAATACTGTAGCAGTCATTCTGTCAGGCTGTACATACCTTTAAGTGGTTGTCAGGTCTAAGAGTTTTGGGAGGGGGATTAAGCTCCATTGTACACTCATAATCAGAATGTCACCAATACATCAAATAACACTGTAGCTACTGTACATGTGAGATATGTGCAGGTATCACCTTGTTGTGCTGCAATATGCAACAGTACTGAAATTACTTCACCCTCACCTTTTTACAGGTCCATCAGGTATTGACCCAGGCAGTGGTCCTGCTGGTAAGCTTGATACTGCATTGCTATGGGACATATATATGCTATTAAAGTTAAGGGCCAGAATAATGGCCTATGTACAATTAATGTTGAGTGTAACCATAGTAGAATGGTGGTATCTTCCAGTCTGGAACACGTACCTAAGATTCACAGAGTGGGTAATTACAGCACTGTAGTTGAATGGACAGTAACACTTGTGCAGTTATAGTTACAAGCAAATAAGCCTCCTGGGTTCATGAGGCAATTCATCCAACATGCCTTCTAAAAACAGAAAAGTTGATGGTACAGACCTTAAGCATTGAAACATGTATGTCTATATATTTTTTAAGATAGGTGTACTGGGTTTTAAGTGTTGTTTTATCGGATTTCTATCAGAAGAGCGAACACTGAAAATTGTGAATGCTCTTCTGTCAAACTGTAAAGTTTGAAAGCTGAAAATGTCAAAGTCACGGAACAGCAATTTTTTTCCCAGGGAAAAAAAATTGCTGGGCTGTTCTCTGGACTTTGCTATTTTCTCCACTGTGGTGTTATCTCGGAGTTGGTTTATTTAAGTTGGGGGATGTGTGGGACACAGCCTCCCCACATCAGGGGTGGGGGCAAAGTCCCTCACTTTATTTTGTTTGCATATATATATATATATATATATATATATATATATATATGTATATATATATATATATATATATATATATATATATATATATATATGGGTCTACTTCATATGATCGAAAGACCATTTGATCGAAACCCATATGATCGAAAGTTCATATGATCAAAAACCATTATTCAAGGCATAAAACTGTGATTTGCCCCCTGCCCAATGTCTTGTAACCCTGGAGTTGGTATATATAGTTAGGGGGGTGTGGGGGGCGCAGCCCCCACATTGAGGGAGTGGGTGGTGAAGCTGATTCGCTGATCCCTGACTTCAACATTTTCGGGTTTCGAGCTGTACAGTTCGATAGATGAGCATTCGCTATTGTCCCCCCACATTGGGGGGCATGGGTGACGAAGCCCCCCACACCCCTCCTAACTATATACCAACTCCAGGGTCGCACGACATTGTGGAGGGGGACAAATCACAGTTTTGTGCCTTGAATAATGGTTTTCAATCATATGAATGTTCGATCATATGGGTTTCGATCAAATGGCCTTTTGATCATATGAAGTAGACCCATATATATATATATATATATATATATATATATATATATTTTTTTTTTATTTTTTTTTATTTTTTATTTTTTATTTTGAATCCCTGACTTCGACATTTTTGGGTTTCAAACTTTGCAGTTCCTTAGACGAGTGTTTGCTGTTTTTAGCATTCGCTCTTCTGATATCGACGCATTTTATCAAGTATAGTGTTATATTGCATAACTAAAAGGTAAATTTTTTCACTTGATTTACCTAACATCGGATGGCACAGTGGTGCAGCGGTAGGGTTGTCACCTCACAGCAAGAAGTTCTCCAGTTCAATTCTTGGCTGGGGTGCCTTCTGTGTGGAGTCTACCTGTGTTTATGTTGTTTTCCTCCGGGTGCTCCGGTTTCTCCCATGTTACAAAGACATGCGTCTGGAGCTTTTCTGCCTGAGCCTCTGCTGAAAATTGGCTTTGTTCCAAGTCAGACTTTCCCTGTTAACAAATGCTAAATAAAATAAATAAAAACATGCTAATTATAAAGGGCTTGAGTGGAATGTGTATCTTGTTGTGAGGAAGATTGTTGTCCATGAAAGTGGAGATGAGAAGATGTGAGATTGGTAATACAGTTGTGGATACCCATTACTGAATCTTTGTGGAGTTTCCATACATAATAGTGCAGGTAGTAATGTACTGCTTTTGTCTTGGTTCCCACAGGTGACTGAGGGGGTTGGAAAATCTCCCTCACACAACCTGATGTCAGTGTCTCTTTGAAATCTGATGATGGTGGCCACAGTGAGGCAGAGGTGGGGTTGTCAGGGGCTGAATCTGTCCCAGAGGTTGGCACCCTTCTTCTGGCCCCATTGTCATTACACACAGTCAGTATGCCCACACATACCCAGTTCCCAGAGGCCACAAATATTGGACAGTCAGAGGGTGGCGATATTGAACAGGACAGTGTGGCAACTATGGCTTCCGTGAGTGTAGGCACTGGTCATAGCCAGAGAGTTGGCAAGGTCCCACACAGGTGGATCGACAAGGATGCTCATAGGAGGACTGCTGTCCATCCAACCCCTGTTGCAGATGTCAGATCAAGGGTCACTTGACACATGTTTCAGGCCATCATGGAGGCATAGGCACATTCTGAATGGGATACCAGATGTATGCTTAGGGTTATGGATGCAGCACAGTCTGACATCCGTGACTGCCTCAACCACATTGTGGACACCCTGGATAATTTCATTGATGCAGTGGGCAGACGGTGGGCTGAGACAGTGTCGGTCTTGGGCTGCACATTGCTTGCGCTGTAAAGGGTGGTTGGAGTAGGGCATTGAACCTGTGGAAGTAGATCAGCAACACCATCTACTGAGAGTCCACGCAGCCGTGCACAGGTATGCCCCCGTAGTAGGGGTACAGCCAGTGCTACAGAGCAGAGTGTGCTGTCCACACCATGTTGTGGCAGGCCATGGACTTGTGGTCCTGGGTGATCCCATGAGGGACACAGTCCCAGCAGTCAACAGTCACCATCAGGTACTAGCACCGTATCTGACCTTGGGCATAGTTGTGCCAGTGTAACTCCTGGCAGAACCAGTTTCTGTGTTCAGGACCGGAGACGGTGAAATGTCAACTTTACCATGTATGGTCCAAAGCTGTCCAACAGGGCTAGCACTGAGCTTGACTGTGTACATGCACACACTCACACACCACTGTCAGATGCAGGTCACCTACAGACATACATGACACCTCTCCATGGTCCATCTAACCCACTCCCCTTCCTGACTCACAAACATGATGTCAACCATTTGGGACAGCCTAGGCCTCCAGTACCTCTACACAACACCCTGTGCATGTGATGTTACCTGTGACACATCCCTGTCATCCTTCCCTTCAATGCAGGGACAAGAAGCTATGTGTCTGATGCACTATATTACTTAACATGTACTTGTGTAATGCACTATTGTTTTGCCATGCCACTGAAGTGGTCAACAACAGATGCTGTATGCTGGCATGTGTTATGAGTATGTAACATACTTTTGTATACCTTATGTGGTATGATGTACTGGTGATACTGTTACACAATGTCAGGTGTGTCACAGACTTGTGTATGTTTCTGTTCCAGGAGTCTGAGGGGATAACCTACGGACACATGGCAGCAATAATTGCATGGCAGCACAACAGAATATGACTTCAGCAAGGTACAGGAGTATACCTACATGGCTCCATAGGTTTACACGGCATCTGCCTGGGTCCCTTCTGGACTGGGGCAATATGTACTGAGTGGTATAAAGATGTCTCTGATTGTGAGGGCTGTATGGCCATTATGCTAGTCAAGTTCACATGTCCTATGGCTCCGTAATATTATGTTAAATGCTGCACACAAACATAGCCACATTCAGGCTATCACAACTTCCACTCACTGCATACAGGACATGCCAAGGCACACACGTAGTACAAGTGGGCTGTATGTAGACTAGCACACTTACCTATGTACTGGTACACACTACAGATCACAGTAAGCAATGCCCACAGCACATCTCATGTCTGCTAGTACTATCAGCATAGGATATATGATGCTTGTTGGTATCAGCAAGCCTTGTTATAGTCAGTCATTTGGGGGCCACATCACCTGCTAAAATAAATTAATGCAAAACTTTGCCTATGCCAAAGTTATGAAGGTTATCATACATATGCCATATGGATAGACACACCCACACACTGAGTTGGGTGGTGTGAAATTAAAACTTCTACCTATCTAGGCTTAGATACTATAGATCACAATACTTACTGGATGTGCCACAGTTTATGTCTAATGCTATACTATCATCTGGTAGTGTTAAGGTGGCTAACATCATCAGGCCTTGTAGAAGAGGGCAGTTTGGAAGCCAGCAGCAAGTTATGGGTCCAAATAGTGCATAACAATTGCAGCTGGATAGCCCATGAGAGCTGTCTGTTGTTTTGTAAGGGTACACACAGACACATACCAAGTGGGCTGGAAAGAGATTAGAACCCCTACCTCTCTAGGCCTATACACTGTAGATCACAGTACTTATCATACATGCCACAGGTTATGTCTGTTGTATACAATCCGCTATTGCAGGCACAGTAGTTGTGTATTACACAAACTAGGCTAATGTTGAACAGCATCTGTGGCCTGCAGGGTTATATTGCTACAGTCTGTTATGTGCATCTAGTATCCTAGCAGTGAGATAACTGTTGCTATCCTAGCTATGTGTGTATACTTACCAGTATGGCCATATGTGGCTGCTTGCAGTTAGATAGGCGAAAGTGTGGGCAGGGACACATAATTCTGTATATAACAGGGATGTATATATAAATGTAGCTGTGTGTGTGTGTGTGTGTGTGTGTGTGTGTGTGTGTGTGTGTGTGTGTGTGTGTGTGTGTGTGTGTGTGTGTGTGTGTGTGTATGATATGTATATGTGTGATGTAGATATATGGAGGGAGTCTATGAATCATTTTAATATATATAGCTATATATATCGGTATATATCTATTGGGCACTACATAGTGATAGATATACTATGCATGTGAGACAGAGAAACTGGCAGATGGATATGTATACGTATATGTCTGTATGTATAGACGCATACATAACAGGTAATTTCAGTGAAGCAGCACCAGAAGTGCGCTCATTTTTACTAATTGTACAGGCATGTCCAGTGGGACTGTCAGTAATTATAATGGGACTCTAGGCACACCTACCTATACTCCCGTCCGTGATTTTGTATGTTACAAACATTAAAATCTGCCCCTGTTTCTTCAGTACTGCACTTTACTCAAACTGTCCACAGCATTCCCCAGCTGTCTGCAATATGTGATTGTGGTTGGTAAGACTACACCGCCAACAGACTGACAGTCTGCATACCTCTCAGTTCTCCTGATTTTCATAGAATGTTCATAGTTTTGCCTGATATGTTGGTCTGTTCCTCTTACATTTGTAGTCTTCTGGTGATTTATTGAATGTTGATGTTGATACATTCTACTAACTACAGACAAACATTGGTGTTTCAGACTTTATATCCTTCAGAAAATATGCAATAATGCAACACCTTTAATTCCAGCAACTGTCTGGGTTTATGTGACCAATCTTTAAAATCTGTCCCTATGTCTGGGCCTTTGTCCCCCAATCTTTCAGATTTCTTGCACTAAGAGGTTGAGAGATATGACATTCTGTGCAAACACCAACATTGTACTACCTCACATGCAAAAAATGTGAGTAATTCCCGATTAGAACCATCAACACCATCACCCATGCTAGCTTCTCAAGTCCACTGAGCCACACAAGTCACTAGACAGAGAGGAGTCATTCATCAAACAATCAGCAGCATACATATGTATAATGTTATCCTGCGGGAAGAGAGACATAAAATGTGTGAGCAATATCTATGTTACAGCCCTGAGATTGCCTGTTCCACTGATATACCATAGCTGACATTCTGTTATTGCAGTTATAAGGGTATACTGCTGTGCTGATGGTGGGGGAAAAACAGCACTTGATCAGCTTGGGTAGACAGTAGTCCAAATATCATGTGTGCCCACTGTTTAACATCTCCCTTGCCTGATGTCATGCATATTCCAACCATGAGGTCTAGTGAATATTGAGGAACATGTACTATTGGACTGAATATCTGTAGTCCCATGTAGATGTTACATCTGACCACATAACCCATTATATTTCCTTGCGTAACAGCAGGAGAGCCTTACATATGATGCTCACCAAATCATTTATAAAAATCAGTTAATACCAAGATTATATATTCCCCATTCCGAAGGAGGTATGGGCTCCTTGAAATTGATTATATGTATAGATCTGCAATCATGGGACTCCACACATAACTGCTGACCTCACAAGACCCAAAAGTAGTGAAAGTTTTAAAACATGAGGAGAATAAATCTAAGATGACTCCTCCGCTTAATCTAGCAGAAGCTTATCGGCATCAAGCAGGAATGGAAATCAAACCAGAAGTAGATACAAATCAGACAGCAAAAGAATGTGCCAAAATAACAAAAGAAAGAATATAAGGTAAAGGATCAGATGAGAAGGCAAGAAATGTGGGAAATGCATAAATATAGTTGCAAGTATAGAAAACTTCTGGAAGAACTTCATGTTGATCAGGAACAAACACAGGAATGGTTAAGGAGAGGCAAATTCAAACCAAGAGATGAAAGGCTAATATTGGTGTCCCAAGATAGTCCGTTGCATACACGTTGATATATAAAGTCCATTGAACATGTGGGAGAAACAGATAAATGCAGGTTTTGCAAAACCAAATTGGAAACAGTTGCACACCTCATTGCTGGTTGCAACATACTAATGGCAGAAGGACTGTATACTGAAAGGCATAATAATGTAGTGAGCCTGTTGCACTGGGGATTGTGCAGACATTATGGTACTGAAGTGGCTGAAAAACACTGGAAACATGAACCAAAAAACATCATAGAAAAAGAATCTACAGTCATATTTAGTATTTAGATGTGTTACCAATCCATGTAACGCCATATGAATTGCAGAAGGAGTCATTACTGTGCACATTGCAAGTGTTGCAAAGAGCACTTTTGGCTAACATCAAAGACTGAAACAATACTAATTTCATGAACTTTAATCGTACTTTGACTTAGGAATGGGGTCCATTCCTGTCATGGTATTGGAAACCCAAAAGATTTGGAGATATTAAAAAATGATACCTTATTATAGTAATCCTTACAATTAGTGTATAGGTTATAGACTTACCTTGTGAAGACAGCAGTTGGCAGAACTGTAGTGCAGGACTGACTCAGTATGATGCAAGCAGTACACAGCCAACACATGAATAGGTACAGGTTTTGTGGGTTGCCTGGCATCAGATATTTTAATATATGTATGTGTATAGGAATGAGGTGTTGGTCCCTAGGGCCCTTGGTTGTCAGTGAATGTGCTATGTGTTGTCTTAGCCAAAACCAGGGCATACTGGGCATGCCTGCGTCTGCTTACAGGGACATCATCAGGGGGCTCCTCCTGTGAGTGTGGCTGTGGTGACCTAGGCACTGGTGGGGGGCTGTGTATCTCTTCCCTTTGCTAACCTGCTGCAGCTGTTTCCACAGGATCATATTGTGTAGCCTGGCACAAACTGTGAACATATGTCACATGTGGCTGGAGACTACTGCAGGGCTCCACCAGATATAT
Source organism: Protopterus annectens (assembly GCF_019279795.1). Taxonomy (NCBI): domain Eukaryota; kingdom Metazoa; phylum Chordata; order Ceratodontiformes; family Protopteridae; genus Protopterus; species Protopterus annectens. Next base: position 207,511,952 of record NC_056725.1, on the reverse strand, counting down.
CAAGGCACTGGAACCGTGACTTCAGCAACCGAAACACATGCTCTATGATGTTCCTAGTTTGTGCATGTGCCTCATTATGGCATTCTTCAGTGTGTGTGTGTGTGTGTGTGTGTGTGTGTGTGTGTGTGTGTGTGTGTGTGTGTGTGTGTGTGTGCATTTCTGATGGATGTCATCATCCACAGTTCCAGGACATAGCCAACATCCTCCAGTAGATGACCATGTAGGATGTCCTCCCTAACATGCGTCTGATACAGCTGTGATGCATGCCAGTTATGGGAGTTGTGATAGCAGCCAGGGCTGCCAGCACAGACATGACCTGGCTCCAATCAGCTCTGAAGTTAGTGGACACACCCTGTCCTGATGTCAGTTACCTCCTCTCTGAACACTAACATGGTTCTCTGCCTACATGGAAGGGATCTGCGGACACGATTACCCCATTATGCTATTCAGTAACTCCACCTCATTTGCATAGGATTTCATGCTCACACCCTGGGTACTACACGCTTTCAAGCCCAGCCACATTAGCAGCAGCACCAATGCAACATTATAAATATTGCACACAGGGTCCTGTAATACATTTATGTCTCAGTATATTAATTCTGAGATTTTCCACATTTTGTTTTATGTATAAAACATGTTTGTGCACTGCTGTGCACCATGCAAACATGCCCAGATTATTAAAAAAATATATTTATTTTAATATATTTAATGTGACTTTTGGGACACACAGAGTTTCAGTCATATCTATGTGTGCTATGCCATTTCTGTCCATCTATCTGCATTTTTATAGCCCCTTTTGTCTATTCACAGTCCTGCACATGAAATTTTTCCGTGTACATTACAGACACTGTCATGGGGTCTGTAGGGCTGCTTATCTGCTTGCTGGATCACTCTACCTGCCTCATTTGCATAAGATTTACCTACTTATGAGGTGATTTGCATGCCATGGAAGTTCCCGTGTTGGTGCATGCATGCGTGATGCCCAGCAGTGCTTAATGGACCGCAAACCTGCTTACTTTCATGTAAGCAGTGTGGCACGATGCTTACACTATATAAAAAAAAAAAAAACATGTAGGCTTTATTAAATTCCCTCCTCTGTGTTCATTTAAAACAATACATTTATACAAGCTCTGGTAATTATTAAAATAAATTAAGATGATAAATTTCCAAAACAGTACTAAACAGCTTCTGATGCAAGGATCCATCCAAAAACTATTCTAAAGATCATATTTAGTGCATATGCTAATTATGTTTTATATTGTTACATATAATGTTCTTTTAAAAGGCAACAGCTGATATATATATATATATATATATATATATATATATATATATATATATATATAATTATGGCATCCATTGAGATGTCATAATTTTGAAACACAAACCATCAAACTGTTAAAAGAGTGTGAAACATTAAATAATTGAACACAAACAAAAAATCAAAAACAAAATGCATCATTATTTGTAAGAGGACATACAGATGTAAAATTATGTTAGAGAGAGGGGGAAGGTGTGTGGGGATAGAGATAAGAAGAGTGGTAGTGGTGCTAGTAGCGTTGTTGGGGGAGTATTGGGAGTGGAGTTTAAGAAGAGCTATGTAACAGTAAAAGTGAATCTGGGAGGGACTGAGGGATAGAGAGCTTCTGGGATTGGGAGTAGGTTGGATAAGTTATGGGCCGTGTACACAGAGTTAGACTCGTGGTTTTGTTTTAAGTTTTTATTTTCTAAGCTGCTGAAAATATTTAAAACACACCATCTTAACAGTAATGGGAACAAATATATAGGACAGCATTAATAATAATAATAATAATAATAATAATAACAACGCATCATTCGTGTCACAGAAACTATATTCTTAGAAAATGAAGAAAATAACACAGAACAAGATATACAAAGATAGCTACATACAGTTTAGTTCTGTAGGTTGAGCAGAGGCACTGTTTTAAATGGCACTATCAGATTAACAGAAAATCAAAGAAAACATTTTTCATAAGGAATTCTAACTTGTAATATATAAACAGTGGCATGAAATAAAACAAAAATCAATTGACAGACATATAATGAAACACTAGATAATTTTACTGATGTGGCAATCACTCTTTTTTTTAAATATAAACATACCTAAATGTGCATCAAAAGTAAAACAAACAACCTGTGGTTATCAATCACTAAGAGTTTTTGAAAATTATATAACATGCACACACCATCAACATATGATTAATTTGTTCATTTATCATGACAAACATAACAAGGACATGACAGACATTTTGCCGTTATTACTAAGAAATTCAGAATTAAAAAAAATGTTTTGTCGTCTTCTTTTCAGATGGTTAGTTTGGCATATCTTACTGAAAGCAAATCATAAAATCAGTATTCCCTTGGGATGCATCAAACTACAGCAAAATACTCACACACTTACATTTGTGGTAAAACAACTCTCTAACCATATACTTGCATGCTATTTTCTTTAAGGTTTGTCCTTAATCGGTCTTAATTTATAATATCAGGGTAAACCATGAAATGTGCAGGGGAGAAATTAGTACATCTGTCAAATAGCAAATTAATATGTAGCATAAGAACAAGAAGGAAGAATATTTAGGTTGGGATTCTCAGACAAGTAGTGAGAACATGAACAGCATTAATTTTCAAGGAAGTTGCTTTGCCTTAGCAAATCAGACATGTATTAGGCATTGAAAAGAGAGGGAATATATAGCAGACGACCTCATATGAAAAGACAGGTATAGCAATACTGGGGTGAACAGGACTAAACTGCTGTAGAACATGTGACCAATGTAATCAATATCACAGGCAAGGTGTGGAAACATGGCTGAGCAATGCATGCTCCTGTGCGCAATTTAGCACTAAATAGCTGCATGTAGCTGCTATACAATACAAAATGAGCAGCATAGCAAGTGACAGATGCTTCAACATGGGTGTGTACAGCAAGGTGGCAACCATAATCATCGGATAAATTGGGAGAAAGTGGGATAGACAGGAAAGTATGGAATAGGAGAACAGCAACACAGGCAAACATTGAAGGCATCTAAGGTGGGGGAAGGAAGGAAGCGTATTTTGGGTTAAGAGGGAATTTGTGTCTGTTGTTGTGTTGTGTGAAAGGTAGTAAGGGAATGCTGTGGATGGGGCAGAGGGAGAAGGACAGGTAACAGGTGTAAAGAAATATAGAACGCAATCACAGACAGTAACAATATACACACAAAATGTGGCTTTGGTAGTTGATGGACACATACATATAGACTTAGAGGGTAAACAAATGGTGATGGAAGGGATTTGATAGTGAAAAAAATGGAATGAGGAATGAATGACATATAAAGGAAGGAAAACTCCAATATGGGGATAGGGTGGGTTCCTGGCATAGTAAGATATCAGTGTAGACCTGGGTAAAATCCCAGGCATCATTCACTTGGCTGTGTGATAGTATGGGCTAAGTTATACTGTTGGGAGCCTGATGGCCGGGCCTGCAGGTCACATGGCTCATCCAGTTGTCAGCACCCCTTTACAGTCACCAGCCTACTGATGCTGGAAGACCACTGGAGAGTTCTCTGTCCCACTTTCAGGAAAAGAATATTAACCTTCCTCCCTTCCAGTGAAGCTTGCACAGACACCAGGGATTCACTCTGGGTCATCTTCAACAGGGGGACCAATGTTTCCCCTGCCGAAAAGCAGACCTGGCATGAACTGCTGTCTGGGCATCACAAGCAGCAGCCAACATAGACCAAGGTGACTATGACCTCATATCCTGCTCATCTTCTGCAAGTAGACTTGCAAAGGATGACACAATGGGAAAAATTATCACACGCATATGCTGCAAACACATCTGCAGGTGTACAGTGGACTGACACATATATCATCCCAGTCTGCTGCTAGAAAAGGTGCTCCCTCATTCTGAAGTACAAAGCCATGCTCTGCTGTCTGTCTCCTGCTGTCGGAAGACAAAATATACACTATGTTTACTACAACTAAGACAATAAAAAATAATGGTACTGAAAAAACACTTACAGTGCATTTCAAGCTTCTTCTCCTGAACTATTACCTCCAACTGGTGAAGCAGTTTGAGGTGGTAGTATTTCAGGTCAATGGACCTGTGCAGGCACTGCTGACTAGAATGGCTGATGACAGTGGTGTTATTTAGCATTTGAGGCAGCTAATGCTAGGCATCCTATGCAGAAGGCCATCATAATTCCCAGTAGGTGCTTCCTGCATTCCCAGTGTGAGAAGCACATTAAAATACTCTTCTCCCTGGCATACCGATCTGGAGCCCTTCATTACATAGCCCTAAAAGAAACCATGCCACACAATCAGATCCAATCTAAGAGCAAAATGGTGGCCCGATGTGCATCGATGCACATTTTTGAAATCACATGTTGTGTAATGTAATGTGGCACTTAGTGCTAAAATTAGCCAGGGCTTACGGCTATATATATATAATTCCAGTATAACAGTTGAATGTTGACAAGGCCAGCACTCACATGTGCCTTATCTAAGCTCTTTCTTTGCCATACCTGGTTTGAAAGAAAATTGTAAAATATTTGCATATGTAGTATCTACTACTGTAATAGTATTGCACTGTGTTGCATCCTGTTTCCACTTGTATAAATAAAAATCAGTCTGGTATATAATGTGATCTTTATGCTAGACTGTGTGTCACTGCTGCATATGATTTCCACTGAAGAATATGGTGTAATCATAAATATTATATTCTAATGAATGTTATTTCACTGTTGTAAATAATGTAACCCTAAACCAAAGCTGCTCATTCCAACTATTTCTGCTGCATAGAACGACTGCACTTGCTTTGCTCTTGTATAACTTTCTAAATAATTCCTTCTGTCTAAATACTGTTACCATATAGCAAATACAATGGTCACTACCCATAATTCCTGCAACTAATGTGGAAATGGATGAAAATGCAGACTGCATGCGCTGTCATCATGTTAATGCTATATAACCTTCTATCAGCTGAATTTACAATTTTGAATTTACTAAGATTTTAACCTCTGTACAATTTACATTGATTTCAATGAACGGGAATTGTAAATTATTCAATGCCTATGGTCTTGTGGATGGCTAAAATTGATGATTGGATGGACTAGCTCACTATCCATTTGACAAACAACAAATAAAGAAATAAACAAAAAATAATATCTAGAGAGACACAGAGTGATTAGTTGATTCAGAGTCTTCAATAAACTTAATCAGCTATGACATTAAGAATGTCATAAAACAAAATAATTGTTTTGTTCATGAGACACATTTCATTACCAGCAGTAAGAAACTAAACAAAATATTTGGATATAATTCCATGGAAGAACTGCAAAAATGTTATTTTAACTCTAGATTGAATTAAACATTAGACTAAAGCAACATTTCATATACTTCGAGAAAGGGGACACTTCTCTTTCAAGTCATCCCGCAGCCACAACATTGAATCTGCTACAAATAAAAGACAATGTAAACAGAATAAAAAGGAAAGTTAAAAAAAAAATCATTAGGTCAGCCTTTATAAATGTTTCAGGCATACCTTTTTCAGGGTCTATATTATATTTTCGAAAGTTTCAAACATCAAACACCATATGGTTGACACCATATGAGTGATGTTTGAAATTTCGAAAATATAATAAAAAATAAAAATAAAAAAACTATACTTACCTAAATGCTGTAGGCAGGAGGGCAAGCCCCCCTGCACTCCCCATGTGGGGGGCTGTGCCACCCACACCCCCGCTACTTAAATATTCCTACTCCGAGATCGCACTGCATTGAAGTAAAGGGAAAATATTCCCTATGGCGATTTCCCTGTTACACGCTCAACTTTTCGACATTTCCACCAATCAGGTTCGCCATTTACAATTTTCGATCACGCGATAGGAAACCCCTTTTTCACAAACACACAGGAATATTCCATCTCAACTGAGACAAAGAGTGAAGGATGAATTAAAATAAGTTTGAAGAATAAATTATAATTGGAAATGTAGCAGGACTTACATCTTGGTTCATCTCAAATGTAACACATGAGCTGAACACAGTGGGACAGACATTGCATATCAATTGATGAACATATCTGTACATATAAGAGCAGTTGATCAGGCAATACAGTGGGAGAGATATTGCATGTCAATATTTGACAAAATCACAGCAGACTGGAGCAGCTTTATTCAGAAAACTAGCTATCAAGCCAGCCACCATTGACTTTAATTCCCTCATGTCAGGTATTCTATAGCTGCATTTTCAACACAGACTGGTCTTAAAAGTTATGTGAGACTCATATGTAGTGTCAGTTTAACAGCAGAAATTTTCCAGCATATATTGGCTAGCAGAAATAAAACATACACCATCTATTAGAAGTCTCACTGAGGACATGATCATTTTTGGCAGAACATGGTAAAAAAGAACCTGTGGCATTATACATATAGTTAATTGCGAATTTAACATTAGTACGTATGAGTTCTATAGTTTCCTCTTCTCTCAGTAATGTATGTCATCCGAACCTATCAAGGTCAAAATCTTTCATAACTTACCATTTCCAATTAATGTCAAGGAAGTGACAAGCTGTAATGCACATTTTATAAATTATTTTCAGTACAATCACTATGACATAGAGATAAATTAGGAAGAATGACTGTGTTTTTCAGTGGATTAACAAATGTAAAATCTTCAGATGAACAGAAAAAGATACAGAACTCTAAAAGCATGACAGCCTGTTTCAACCTTGACTGTGAGACAATTATAGAAGTGGATGTAGGTTTTTGTGCCATTTTGAGTAGGAGAAAAAAAAACAGAACTGCCATACAACATTGACTGCTTATGCAAGCAGATCACTTAAGTAGATAAAAGGTACTGACAAACTGAAGATGGTCGCTGGTCATTGTTTAGGTGTGTGAATGCTACCACATCTATTTTCTTAGAAAGAAAATTGATGGATACCAAGCTCTAACAGAAACTGTTCAACATCCCGAGGTCCAAGCCACTGATAGGCATAAAAAGAATGGCACTGAGATAAAACCCTACAGAAGAAAAGCAATTTAAAAGAAAGTGCAAGGCAACATTGGAAATAATATCTTAAGGTGACACTTTAACAAATGAGGCTGTAGCTGGAAATGTATAATTTGTACTCAAGCCTGATATTGTTGCCCCCCCCCCCCATCCCATGCAAATCCATAACCCTCACAATGCTGCTCTAAGACACATTGGAAATGGACACATTATTTTCAACTGTAAAACTTAATAGCCATGAAATGGTTGCTTTAAAGGTGCATTCCTATCACATAAGAATGCTTCTTATACTGCTGTACTGTAAGCATTCGTTTAGACAGTTCTAAACATTTTGTATCAGAAAAAAAATGCCTTCATTTCAGGATGTTAAATATCCCTGTCTATACCCATGTAACAGATTAGCTGAAACATGTAAACTTCCTTGCTGAGATACATCGATATAACAGAAAGGAAAAGAAAAACATTTAGTTGGTGCTGTACAGGCATACCCATTTCTCTTTTCTACCTTTTTGTGGCTAATGAGGATAGATAATGGGACATGGAAGATGGCATTAAAATGGAATGCCCAAGAAAATGAAGTCAGGCAGTGCACCACCACTCATTAGTGTCAAGGTTAAACTCATTTTAGCAAAATCATCTGATATGACATAATGAAATTACTACATTATGGCCTTATGGAAAGTTGTATATAATTCCAATTTTTTTCAGCAGAAATGCAGTAAAGATGTAAACTGTGCAAAGTTGTATAAAACATGGAATTGTGTTTTCAGTAAAGAAATACGACAGTAGTTTGAACGTGAAAGAGTGCACACATGCGCGCGCGCGCGCACACACACACACACACACACACACACACACACACAAACACGCGCACAAACACACACACACACACACACACACACACACACACACACACACACACACACACACACACACACACACACACACACACACACCTGGCATAGACCTTTAAGTAATTTGGAGGACTCTCATTTCACCTGAAGCTTAGTAGGTTTTTGAGATGTGGGATGAAACTGTGGCACATATGGAAGACCCAAAGAGAAGGACACAGGTTCCACACAGTAGGCAATCCAGCTAAGAACCACACTAGGGAACCAAATGTTGTGAGGCAGTAGTTCTGAACACTGTGCCCTTCACCATCCAATGATGTTTAATATAAAAAATCAGCTAGTGTGACAGGCATATTTTAGCATGCTCCACACTACGCAGGGTTCCCTCACTCTGCATGCATTAATATCAATTTTTACCAAATTCACATTGAGCAGATTAACTTTCTGTTACAAGTTTTGCCACTTCTGTATTTAAATGGAAGGGAAAAAATGCTGAAAATCCGTGCATTGGCATTGTTAAACTGTCCCAGCTAACTACTGTATACAGCTGCATGGCTATAAGTCCTTACAGCCAGAATGACCATGTAAATGCAATGTATACCAGGATATCTAAGGATGATTCCCTAAAACATTTACTATGAAATATCAAATAATGTTTGAGATATTATGTCATATTTGCATGTGTGAAATTTAAGCTTCCATAGACTCTACAATTTGACGTTATGCAAAGTTCCATTATGATCATTTTCTTTTGTAAATTATGGTAATATGGCATTTTTTCAGTGGTAAAAATGCAGTATATGTTCAGATTTGACATTACATCAAAACTAAAAGATTTTGCATATATGTTCATAATTATCACTGCTGCAGTAGCCCTTAGGCAATATGCATTGTTTCCTGCCTGGGGAACAACAACCGCCCAGCTTCAGAAAGCTCTCATTCCCTCCCACTCATTTGCTCAGACTGCTGATTGGCTAATCTCCAGGAGGGAAATCAATAGTCAGAGTGAAGATTTTTTAGTACATTTTTCCTGTCTTGACAAGAAGCATTGGCTAACAGCTTTGTTTCTGGCAGATAAGTCCCTGTTTTGGGTCCACTCCTCCCAGAAATTATTGCCATTTTAAGGAAAAAGCAATTCATCTATTTTTCTTTGCTAACAGTGGTATTTACTGTTTAACAGACCTGGTATTTTTTTACAGTATAGAAAGCTTCCTATCAAGGACCTCTGTTTTTGGCTGATAGTGTTTATTATGGTAACTGGGACTAGTTTTATGTAAAACTGTGTGCTGCCTGTGTAAATTCTGACTTTTGTGGGACAGAAAAAATTATGAAGGAACTGGTGGGAAATTGTGTGTAATGTAATGCTGGTGGTTACTTCATGATGACCTACCTGTCATTTCAATTGTGTGTGCATGCATGCATATGAATGTTTGAGTGTGTGTGTGTGTGTGTGTGTGTGTGTGTGTGTGTGTGTGTGTGTGTGTGTGTGTGTGTGTGTGTGTGCTTGCATATGAGTGTTTGAACAATGCTGACGGGATTTCTGTTCTACTTTTATAATTTATAACCTGAGGGACTGGAGAAAGTGTTGTGAGTGTAAGTGTGCTGCTTGTGAGCACTCAATGACATCTTACCGTCCAGCTGACTAATGCCAACAATGCTTACTGCTTTTAGTGCTTCTTCCCTGGTTACAACATGTATTCTCATTCTGGTCCAGCTGGCTCTTCTCCTAGAGTAGCCACTTAATGAGGAGTCCTTGCCATTGTCACAGACTGAAGCTACTCCTGAGCTGATAGTGGGTGAACTTGCAGTGCCCATTGGTTGTTCCTCAGACCTCTCACTTATCTCTCCAGCTTCTTCTGTTGTAGTCCTTTAGCTTAGCAAGAAGTAGGGTCAGACATGTCCTCTTCAACTGTTACAGTGTCTGATTGGGGTATGGAAGAACCATCTTTTTTTGGGTCTGGAAGACACTCTAGAAAACTCTTCTTGTGGTAACCAGGTCAAGACCCCATCAGGACACACCAAACTTTAGTTTTAAGAATAATGTGTCATTGAAGCAACATCTCTATAATAAAGAATACCAACCTCTTAGAAAGAATCTCTCTAATAGACAAGGCACTTTTCCATGCAGGAATTGTGCAGCCTGTCAGTATATTTATACTAAAAATGAGTACATCCATCCAGTGAAACATTTTAAATTACACACGAAGAATTATTATAATTGCAAAAGTGCAGATGTTATTTATTTTAGTTTTTGTCAAGTATGTCATGCCTATTATGTAGGCAAGACAAACAGAATTTTTAAAGACAGAATACTAGAACATGTAAGGGATATACGAAATCAGAAGCAGTCTAATGCCCTAGCTAACCACACTTTACATACAAATAGCACTCACTGCTTTAAATTTTTGGTTTTACAACAAATACTAAGGACGAATAGAGGTGGGGATATAGAAAACCACACAGAAGAGTTAGAACAAAAATGGATTATTAAGCTAAATGCAGACAGACACCCTGGTTTGAATGGCTGTACCTCATTAGTTCCTTGCCTTAAGGCAAGACGTCTTAAACATTAATTAAATATTTTAATGTGTTATTAAGGTTTATGTATTTTATATTAAATTATTCATAATAGTTATGGAAAGTTTTTTTCTATATGGTATTTTATATAAAAAGTAATAATGGATATTTACGTCTTTTGTAGAGACATGGATATAGATTTTAAGGCTTGTTTTAGTTATACAGCTTCCCATGGATTTGTGCCAACAGTGTTTAATTATCTGATAGTATTGCTTTAAGTGTTTGAAATTACATTGATTGCTTAAGTATTTAACTAAGTATGACTTGCATCAATATTGTCTGATGAAGCAACACTGAGTTGTGAAAGTGCTCACCTATTGTTCTTTTTTGTAATAAAATTACTGTGGACAGTCTCCGGTGTGTAACTTTGGTGCCTTATTTTAATTTTATCAAGACGCCATCAGACTGGGCATATGTCTCTCCTTCAATTTGGTTCTTCTTCTGCTGGAAATCCTTTTAACAAAATAATAAAAAGTTAAAATTTGTTTTTTGATGAAGCTCTTAATACTAAAAAAGATGAGTTTCTCACCTTGGCAACACAGGTACCACAAGCAGTAAATTTTCAATACAGCAGCCTTTACAGATGGGCATTCACTGTAAAGTACTTGTGAGGAAACAGGGTCTGATGATTCTGATTTTGACAGACATAGGGCTTCTTCTCCTGCAGATACCTAAGCCCAGCTCTCAGATTGTGAGGAAAATGTTAATCTTTTCCTCCTGTGAAGTAGTTTTCCTTTAATCAGACCATTACCATAATGAATGAGGTGTTTTTATGGGAACAGATAGATGTTACCCCTGAAACAAAGAGATATTATGATATATTACAACTGGATATACCTCCCATCCCTCCTATACTGCCAGCCATAGAGGATGTGTTGAATGCTGCCTGTACCCATTCTGATACCCAGCATCAGTCCTTAAAAAAGGCAGATAAGCTGTATAAGGTACCTCAGGCTAATACATTTCTTTCCTCTCACCTTATGTCAGACTCAGCTGCCACCTCATGTGTGTCTCATATTTAGAATAGGCTCAATACTAATTTTATATCTGGATAAAAAAACTTTTGTTCAATAGTCCTAGATCCGTATATATATATATATATATATATATATATATATATATACTATATTAGAACTCAAACAACATGTTTTTTTTTCAACATAACCAAGCCAGACTCAGAAACTTGTAAAAAACATGAAGATAATCCGCAATTTAAATAAAACGGAATTAAACAAACTTAATAAAAACTGTATTTATTTCTTGTACTGAGCGCTTTCACCCACAAGCATCATGGGTTTCTTCAGAGTTACATAAAAAACCAACTGCTAACTGTTTTATACATTAAATGACCTATCATATTGTTCAATCAATCAACAATTAATTAACTTCTTTTAATTAAATATAAGCTTTCTTAAAGAAGTATTTATAAGTTGTTCAACCGATTGTATGAAAAAAACATTTGATATAGTTATGTAAATATAAATAAGAAACACAATCAAATATACAAAACATATATATGTAAATACATCATTCTTATTTCATTATAAAATTTACTGTTGCACTTGTTAATAAAGTAATAAATAAAAAACATAGTTAACTAAATTTTATACATTATAAGACAACCCTAAATAGTCTATAAAAAAGACTTTACATATTTTTCAAAAAAGACTTTACATATTTTTTTAAAAATATATCCTGTGTATTGAAACTGTGTTTGGTTTTGATTTTTGACCCACCAAAAAATGTATATATTTAATATAATGTTCAAAAATCAAAAATAATTTAAAAATAAGCTAATAAATATTTAAATGTTTAGATATTATTTGATTTCATTTTTAAGTGACTAACAATGGATATGTATTCGTTTATACCAGGTTTCACAGAGGAATTTCATCTTAACTGCCATAGACTCTCCTTAGCCTCAAGTAATGTGTTAAAATCACCTTCATTGTTTCTAGTATCTGGTATCCTGTCTATTACGAAGAAAAGAAACTTCTTGAAATCCTTACATGTTTTACTGTGTGTATATAAGGAATTGGTCGTCTTTTTGTTTTTAATGTCTCTATTATGTTCAGCAATCCTCTCTTTTAACTTTCTTTTAGTTTTGCCTATGTAGAATGCCGAACATGATAGACATGTAGCAAGATACACAACCAACCTTGTGTTGCAGTTGACGTGCCCTGGACATCTAATTGTACAATTATACCCTTTTACTGTTACATAAGGGCCATCATTTATATATCTACAACACTTACAGAACCCACACTTTCTCATTTTAGAATTTTTAAATATTGTCTCATTTTCAAAGTAGTCCTTTAAATTCCTACCTCTACAAAACACAATTGTAGGTACATTCCCTATGTGTTGTAGAACATCTGTTTGGTTATTAAAAACTTTTTCATATACTTCTTTAATACTTTCAGTAATGTGATGTATGTTGTCCGTGTAGGGAATAATAAGGGCACCTGTTTTCTTAGAATTTGAGACTTCATCTTGAGTTCTTTTTGACATACCATGAAGTAATATAGGTCTAAATACACTCACTCTCTTCATATTTATTTCTTCAGTGATGTTGTGTATTAATTTCCTAGGATAACCCCTATCCAAAAACATATTTGATAAATTTTTGATTTCCAAACTAAATTCTTTTTCTTCACTAATTATTCTGGAAAGTCTAACCATTTGGCCTTTCACCAAATTCCGCTTCTGAAAATAGGGATGACAGCTTTTGAAATGCAAGTATGAATTTGAAAAAGTTTTTTTACGGTGAATACTTGATTCAATACTTTTTTCAACCTTGTATAATTTAATATCTAAATATAAACGAAAGTCATAATTCATAGAATATGTGAATCTCAAAAATGTTGTTGTATTCTCCAAATACTCTATGAATTTTTGCAAATCATCCCTATTTCCTGTCCAAAAAATTAGTATGTCGTCCAGAATTCTCAAATATAGGTCTACTTGAGACCAAAAAGAGCTTTTAAATACATGTTGTTTCTCCCACATAGCCAAAACCAGGTTGGCATATGTGGGAGCACATCTTGCTCCCATAGCAACTCCCGAACTTTGTTGATAATATTCCCCTTCATGATGAAAAAAATATTTTTTAATACCATTTCCATCATGTCCACTATTAGTTTCCTTTTAACCGTGTGGAAATTACCAAAGGTTTCCAAACTTTTCTCAAATAAGAATAAACCTTCATCCAAAGGAATAACAGAAAATAAGTTAACTATGTCTATCGTAACCATGCGTACCCTATTCAAATTTTCTTTGTTATATTCTTTTATCAACTCTAAACAGTGCCATGAATCCCTCAATATATGTTTAATGTTACCCAAAATGCCCTTGCAACTCACATCCACGTAATGTGCTATAGCTTCCATCTTTGAATGTTTAGCTGAGACTATTGGTCTCAAGGGGGGGTTGGAAATACTTTTGTGTATTTTGGGTATCCCAAAAATTGATGGTGTGACTGGATAATTGACAGAAAGATATTCATATTCATTTTTTGTAATAATATTTTCTAACAAAAAGTCATATAAAATCCAGTCAACCTTGGTGTAAGCCTTTGTTATGTCATATTTGGATACCCTTTTGTATGTTTTTTCATCACTAAGCATATCCGTCATCCTGTGTGTGTAATCCATCCTATTCATAATTACCACTCCTCCCCCCTTGTTTGGTTTCATAACCCTTAACTCGTTTGTGTTACTAAGTTCTTTTAGGCAAAATCTTTCAGCAACTGTTAAGTTGTCTTCTGACTTGTTACTTTCCCTCCATACCTTTCTAAGCTGTACCTCACAAAACATTTCAAAGAGATGTATTATTGGATTGTCACGTGGTTCCGCTACCGAGCTCAGTTCCAAACGCTAGGAGAGGGTCGAATGAACATGTAAGACCAGAATTTGCCTGGTCGGACTTAAAAACAGTGCTTTTGGCTCCAAATTTTGGCAACAACACAGGGGAAACCAACAAAGGATCTTTTTCTAAGCAAATAGAAGACTTCGAAAGAACACTGAGGAGATTTAAAACCCTCCAAATGGACAATGTGTTCCTTGAACGGTCACTTGAACTAAACCAAGTTCCTAAGGGTCTTAGGGTTTTCAAAGTGCCGTTTGGATTTGAAAACAACAGAGAACTTTTGGCTGAACTAACTGAAATTTTTGATAATACAGGTAAACAACTAATGAAATTAATTATCAAAAATAACAATGTAAGGATAGCTAAATTAAGTGATACTTTAACTGAGCTTGACAATAACATAAAAAAAGATTTGTTGTTTGAACATAACAAAGAAAAATTTGACAAAATATTTTTGGAAATGAAAAGATATGTTAACAATGGTCTTGACATTAAAAACAAAAAACTACAAAGGGACACTAATGATTATGTTACAAACAAGGTATACACACATTTTAGAGACTACAAGCGTAGTTTCAAACCTTTAGACAACAAGCCATTTGTTACTGATTCTGTTAGTGTTAATAATGCTGTATTAAGGCCTAATACTGAGGTAACAGGTTATTACAGAACACACGACAACCCTAATTTTAATGAGGAACCTTTTTTAGAAGAACTAGCCCCTCGGAGATCAGAGCGCTTAAGGGAGCGTCGCCAGGGGCAGTTTCAACACCAAGGTCAACAATACAGAGGCAGAGTGAATTCAAGATAGATAATGTCATGCATTTAAATGAATGTTCATTTGTGCAACATATAGAAAATTCCTTTGTTACAGACAACAATTTTGGTAATTTTGAAGATGCTATTGATGTTTATGTTGATTCTATTAATAGTAATATGTTTGCTGAAAATGTTTCTGCTATTCCTGAGTGGTCTTTGACAAAAGATGTAACAGGTGTAACGAATGAAAATTTTTCTAAAGAGAATTGCGACTGTACTAATTTATACTGTGATATTATTTCTGGAGGTGGTTTCACTTTATATAATTTTACAGATAAATTATTTGGACAAGACTATTTTTCTCTTTTTAAGAAAGGGTTTAAGTTTGTTCCAAAATACAATCTAGATATAGGTAAAATTCTTGTAAATCTGAAAATGTACACCAGAATTTTAAATTTAAAGATGTTTTTTAAAAACAATACAGATACTGAAATAAGTACTGATTCTAAACTTATTACCTTGAAGAGATCAAGTACCTTCATTCCACCAAGCAATCCAATAATACATCTCTTTGAAATGTTTTGTGAGGTACAGCTTAGAAAGGTATGGAGGGAAAGTAACAAGTCAGAAGACAACTTAACAGTTGCTGAAAGATTTTGCCTAAAAGAACTTAGTAACACAAATGAGTTAAGGGTTATGAAACCAGACAAGGGGGGAGGAGTGGTAATTATGAATAGGATGGATTACACACACAGGATGACGGATATGCTTAGTGATGAAAAAACATACAAAAGGGTATCCAAATATGACATAACAAAGGCTTACACCAAGGTTGACTGGATTTTATATGACTTTTTGTTAGAAAATATTATTACAAAAAATGAATATGAATATCTTTCTGTCAATTATCCAGTCACACCATCAATTTTTGGGATACCCAAAATACACAAAAGCATTTCCAACCCCCCCTTGAGACCAATAGTCTCAGCTAAACATTCAAAGATGGAAGCTATAGCACATTACGTGGATGTGAGTTGCAAGGGCATTTTGGGTAACATTAAACATATATTGAGGGATTCATGGCACTGTTTAGAGTTGTTAAAAGAATATAACAAAGAAAATTTGAATAAGGTACACATGGTTACGATAGATATAGTTAACCTATTTTCTGTTATTCCTTTGGATGAAGGTTTATTCTTATTTGAGAAAAGTTTGGAAACCTTTGGTAATTTCCACACGGTTAAAAGGAAACTAACAGAGGACATGATGGATATGGTATTAAAAAATAATATTTTTTTCATCATGAAGGGGAATATTATCAACAAAGTTCGGGAGTTGCTATGGGAGCAAGATGTGCTCCCACATATGCCAACCTGGTTTTGGCTATGTGGGAGAAACAACATGTATTTACAAGCTCTTTTTGGTCTCAAGTAGACCTATATTTGAGATTTCTGGACAACATACTAATTTTTTGGACAGGAAATAGGGATGATTTGCAAAAATTCATAGAGTATTTGGAGAATACAACAACATTTTTGAGATTCACATATTCTATGAATTATGACTTTTGTTTATATTTAGATATTAAATTATACAAGGTTGAAAAAAGTATTGAATCAAGTATTCACCGTAAAAAAACTTTTTCAAATTCATACTTGCATTTCAAAAGCTGTCATCCCTATTTTCAGAAGCGGAATTTGGTGAAAGGCCAAATGGTTAGACTTTCCAGAATAATTAGTGAAGAAAAAGAATTTAGTTTGGAAATCAAAAATTTATCAAATATGTTTTTGGATAGGGGTTATCCTAGGAAATTAATATACAACATCACTGAAGAAATAAATATGAAGAGAGTGAGTGTATTTAGACCTATATTACTTCATGGTATGTCAAAAAGAACTCAAGATGAAGTCTCAAATTCTAAGAAAACAGGTGCCCTTATTATTCCCTACACGGACAACATACATCACATTACTGAAAGTATTAAAGAAGTATATGAAAAAGTTTTTAATAACCAAACAGTTGTTCTACAACACATAGGGAATGTACCTACAATTGTGTTTTGTAGAGGTAGGAATTTAAAGGACTACTTTGAAAATGAGACAATATTTAAAAATTCTAAAATGAGAAAGTGTGGGTTCTGTAAGTGTTGTAGATATATAAATGATGGCCCTTATGTAACAGTAAAAGGGTATAATTGTACAATTAGATGTCCAGGGCACGTCAACTGCAACACAAGGTTGGTTGTGTATCTTGCTACATGTCTATCATGTTCGGCATTCTACATAGGCAAAACTAAAAGAAAGTTAAAAGAGAGGATTGCTGAACATAATAGAGACATTAAAAACAAAAAGACGACCAATTCCTTATATACACACAGTAAAACATGTAAGGATTTCAAGAAGTTTCTTTTCTTTGTAATATACAGGATACCAGATACTAGAAACAATGAAGGTGATGTTAACACATTACTTGAGGCTAAGGAGAGTCTATGGCAGTTAAGATTAAATTCCTCTGTGAAACCAGGTATAAACGAATACATATCCATTGTTAGTCACTTAAAAATGAAATCAAATAATATCTAAACATTTAAATATTTATTAGCTTATTTTTAAATTATTTTTGATTTTTGAACATTATATTAATATATATACATTTTTTGGTGGGTCAAAAATCAAAACCAAACACAGTTTCAATACACAGGATATATTTTTTAAAAAATATGTAAAGTCTTTTTTGAAAAATATGTAAAGTCTTTTTTATAGACTATTTAGGGTTGTCTTATAATGTATAAAATTTAGTTAACTATGTTTTTTATTTATTACTTTATTAACAAGTGCAACAGTAAATTTTATAATGAAATAAGAATGATGTATTTACATATATATGTTTTGTATATTTGATTGTGTTTCTTATTTATATTTACATAACTATATCAAATGGTTTTTTCATACAATCGGTTGAACAACTTATAAATACTTCTTTAAGAAAGCTTATATTTAGTTAAAAGAAGTTAATTAATTGTTGATTGATTGAACAATATGATAGGTCATTTAATGTATAAAACAGTTAGCAGTTGTTTTTTTATGTAACTCTGAAGAAACCCATGATGCTTGTGGGTGAAAGCGCTCAGTACAAGAAATAAATACAGTTTTTATTAAGTTTGTTTAATTCCGTTTTATTTAAATTGCGGATTATCTTCATGTTTTTTACATGTTTTTTTTTTCATTGTATCTTTATTTTCTGAGATATTTTAATGCCTCAAAATCACTCCAAGTGCATCTTTTACAATTTTAATGTGTTAC